>NC_066617.1:376076818-376194484 GCF_025201925.1 Gopherus flavomarginatus
ACAGTGGTCTTCAGATACTTGAAAGGCTGCATAAAAAAGATGGACAAAAGTTGTTCTCTTTTGCCACTGAGGGCAGAAGAAGAGGCAATGGGTTCAAAACTACAGCAGAGCAGAATTTAGATGAAATCTCAGGAAAAACTTCCTAACTGTAAGAAAAGGAGGACAACTGGAACAGATGCCTCAGGATGTTGTGGAAACTCCTTCATTGAAGTTTTCCAAAGGAAGCTGAACAGCCATCTGTCCTGGGTGACTTAGACACAACAACCCTGCATCTTTGGCAGCGAGTTAGAATAATGACCCTTGTGGTCCCTTCTCACCCTGTGGAATCTACGATTCCATGATGTAAAATCCTAGTGTAGATCAGGCCTTAGTCAACACAAGTTATTGAGCTCAATACAGGGGTAACTGGGTGAAATTTAAGGCCTGTGCTACACAGGAGTTCAGTCTGGATGATCAGATGGTGAAAGTCTGAACATATAACACTGATGAAAGAAAATTATTTACATAACATACCTTTGGCCTGTGGAACTCTTTCCACAGACACTGTTGGAGCAAAGAGTTTATCTAAATGGAATGCAGAAATGGATTGACCTTTGTAGGTGGTGCTGCTGGCACCACTGTTAGTTAAAACTATCTGACACTTCAAATTCAGAGACCCACATTTTCATTTGCTTATAGATTTGCCAAACATTTATCGTTTGGACTGCAATTTCTCACTCCGGGTGTCTCGTTCAACCAATTTCTCAATGAAGCTAGGAGAAAATATGTCTTGCCATGTTGAAAATTTGTATAGTTGTTCCAGTGAGGAGTTCTAGCACCTCCATGCTTATATAGCAGATAAACATGAGGCAAGAGCCCCTCTTCCCCCCCACAGGCCCCCGTTAACAGCCAGAGACCTACATTGCTAGAAGAGGAGGTGAGAGTGTCTGTGCATTAACGCACATCTGCCTCCTGAGGTTTTTACTCATTTCTCACTCCAAGGGGTGTTGTGTCCCATTAGAACCTGAGCAAACTACTTGCCACACCCTCCAGATTTGGTCTTGAATTGGACATCTACTAACACCTTTCATCATGAAGTATGCACTGTGGCACTGAAACACAGCCACTTTGGGGCTAGAAGCCATCAGCCAGTGAGGGAGTCAGAACAAAGAGGGACATATTGCCCAGGATCCTGGAGCAAACTCAACCCCTCTGGCAAGGGCCCTGGGATGTTTAGTGGCTGTGCAGAGTGGAAAAGACCACAGACCTATTCTGTATCCCATCACTCCCATGTCGTACCGGGTCTGTGGAATAGCAAGAGATAGGTCTCTATCCCATCACTCCCATGTCATGCCGGGTCTGTGGAATAGCAAGAGATGGGTCTCTATCCCATCACTCCTACGTCGTGCCGGGTCTGTGGAATAGCAAGAGATGGGTACCTGTGGATTCTGACACAGAAGTTTCTTCCCTTGGAATCCTTCTCATGTAGTTGTGGTCCCACTCCTTTCTCACACCAGTATCTGCGGCGACATCCCACACTGAGAACTGACAAGGGTGTGCACTGTTTATAAGATAGCTCTGTGCAATCCCAGGGGGGTTCGCTCACCCTCTAGGGGAGAAGCAGCATCTGGAAGCAAACAGGCTGGGGAACAGAGACACTCTAGCCAGTGTCTCTCTTTCCATGACTGCACTTCTCTGCTATTTATCCAGCTTTAGGAGTAAGCAGTAATTATGGGACTTTCCCAAAGGGAGATGAGAAATCTTAGCCTGTCCGCTGAGTCAAAGAGACATTAATTGCTCTGTATATTTGTGTGTATTTGAAAATTATAGTTGATTAGTAAGACAACTAGGGATAAGGCCTAGATCTGCACAGGGTCTGATATCCTGTAAATGCCCAGGATGGCAGGGCAGATAGACAACAAATCTGGAGATGGATGACTGAGGGAAGGCACAAACACTTTCTACAGGCACACGGGGCTGTAGATAAGGGATCAGAGATCAGTAATTCTCATCAGTAACTATGATCATAACGATTCACAGACTATTGCTCACTAGCTCCTAGCTTTCAGAAGGTATCCCCCTTTTACAGCTGGGAAAACTGAGGCAGCAGGAAAGGAAGTGTTTTGAGATGGGAACATAGCCCACAAGTCTCTAGCTGCCAATCCTTTGCTTAGTCTCTCTCAGACCTGGCTCATATGGTCTCTGCAGTGGCACAGAGGCACGGAGCTCTCTCTCCACTGGTTTCTCTAGTGAGCATTTGGTTCCTTGCAGCACATCATTGATCTCAATGAACCATGTAGCATTCCAGGCAGCGTGTGGTCCCTGGTAAACAAGCAAGACAAGGCTGAAAACTGAACTGTGCGGAAACTTGTTTTTGCGTCTGTAGTTTTTAGCTGTTTCTTTAATAAATTCCTCCTGTTTAAGAAGGAGGCAACTCCACTGATCACGACACACAAATAGCATGATTGCATCTAGTACGGCCCAGTTCGTGGTCCTGTCTCATTATGTGGTCTTGGGTAAATCAGTTTATCGCTACGTGGCTCAACCCATCCATGACATGGGGAGAATGCTGCCTGGATAAAGAGCTTCTAGACGTAGTGATCAAAAGCTTCACGCAGAGAATATGTTAGACTGAGCTTCAGCCCCTGGGCATTGGGTGCCCTGGAGTTCCAGATAAGGTGGCGTGTGCACGTGTAAATAGCCGGCTAATGGTAGATGTGCTGTTTATCTCCCTCCCCGTGAGCTACCGCAGCCACCCCAGCCTCTGCCCAGCATCCTGCCTTCCCAGCTAACACAGGGGCTGTTCCTTCCGCCTCTCTCAGCTGTTGTCCTCCTAGCTTCAAAGCTGATCCCTTGCCCTGCCCCCGAGGCCTGGCTCAGGGCAAAGGGCTCCCAGCACATCTCCACTGGAGGCCCCCAGGGATTAGGGACAACAGGGAGATGAAACTAAAGAAGTAAACCACACAAGGGTCTCAGCCCTCAGGACTCCATAGCTGAGCTTTAGGGCTCACAAGCTGTAGGATGCACAGTCTCACCCGCTGCAGGACAATGCTGCTCCCAACCTCAGCTGCTTTTATACAGCTTCCTGGCTTTCCTCTACACTTCCCATTGGTCTGTTGGCCCCAGCGCTGTGTCCTTGCGGCACTCATTGAAGGCTCCTTGTCGGGCAGAAGCAATTTCTGTCCCAGCCCTGGAGAAGAAAGAGCCCAGTTGGAGAGGTGGGGATGGAGATGGAGTTGAACCAGGAGTTGATGGGGCTGGGGAGGGGAGGAGGGGAAAGAGCAACAGTGGTGGGGCCTTGGAGGAAGTGGTAAGATAGGGGAGAGGAGTTGTGGAAAGAGGTGGGGCAGGGGGCAGGGCTATGGGGGTATAGGCAGGGCAGGGCACAGGGCCTCAGGGGTCCAGTTACCAGCAATTAGAAAAGTGGGAACCCTATGAATTAATAAATTGTACACAGCCTGATTCCTCAGTTTGTCACAATGATACAACACAGTAAGGCCAAGAAAGGACGAAATGTCACTTTGACTGTCCAGTCAGTGATTCAGGGAAGAGGGACCAGCACCATATCACCAGCCAGTTGTGCATGTAGTTCAATCTCAGAGTCAGATCAGGAAGAGAAACTATTAGGCCCCTTCATGAGTAAAGAGCCGGAACAGCCTGTCCCGGATCTGTTTGGTTCTCACACCGTAGATGATGGGGTTGAGCACGAGGGGCATCAAGAGGTACACATTGGCAATGAGAACATGGAAATGTAGCAGCACATTCTGGCCAAACCGGGATAGGAGGGAGATGAAGAGACCTGGGATGTAAAAGGCTAAAATGACAAAGAGGTGGGAGCCACAGGTCCAAAAAGTCTTGAGCCGGGCGTCCTTTGTGGGGAGGCTGAAGATGACCCTGAGGATCTGGATATAGGACATGGTGATAAAAATCACATCCAGACCCATCACACAGAATAGCACAAAGAGCCCATAGTAACTACTGATGCGGGTGTCGGCGCAGGTCAGATTCACCATAGCTATGTGTGTGCAGTACGGCTGGGGGATGATGTTGGTTTTGCAATATGGCCATTGCCTCGCCAGGATGGGATAGCGAAGTGCAAGCATACCACCGCGCAGCACCACGGCCAAGCTGATCTTGGCCACAATAGGGTTTGTCAGGATGGTAGAATATCTGAGGGGATGGCAGATGGCCACATAGCGATCTAGAGCCATGGCCACCAAGATCCCAGACTGTATCACCGAGAAGCAGTGAATGAAGTACATCTGGGTGAGGCAGGCACTGAAACTGATCTCTTTGGAATTGAACCAGAAGATGCTCAGCATTTTGGGCAGCATGGATGTAGACAGGCCCAGATCGGTGACAGCCAGCATGCAGAGAAAATAGTACATGGGCCCATGGAGGCTCGGCTCCTTCTTCACAATGAACAGGATGGTGGAGTTTCCCAAGATGGCTATGGCGTACATGGTGCAGAAGGGGATGGAGATCCAGACATGAGCTGCCTCCAGGCCAGGAATGCCCAGCAGGATGAAGGTGGAGGGGTTGGTGAAGTCGGTTGTGTTGAAATCTGTCATGGAGTAAGGGAGAAGGTGTCCAACTGTGAGGCACAATGGTGTCTCCTTCATCTACCATATGTCCTCCTGACTTCCTGTATGTGCCGAGGCTCTAGGGTGATGGTCGCAGTACAAATGCCTGGATCGAGAGAAAAACTTAATATGAGACACTACATGCACAAGTAAAGGTGTAGCAGATTGGTTGCCCTTCACACACTGGAAAATGACGTTTTAATTATTCAGAGAAATTAATTATGAACACGTGATGCTACTAATGCCAATTCCATGTTTTATGGTGCTCAGTGTTTCAGTAACTCCTACACATCATGATCTGGGAAAACTTAATAGGCACCAACAGCAAACACAAGTGTGGATACTGATTATTCATCATTGTTCCTTAGACCTTGTCTACACTGCTAAGTTTTTTCACCAAAAAACAGCTTTGGAGAAGAAACAGTGGCAGTGTACAGACTCCAAAGCCACTTTTGATGATGGAACTTCTCAGTTTTAGTAAGGTAATAAAACCACCTTGACGAGACTTGTAAGGCTTTTTATGCAAACGTTTTGTTGCTGAAGTGCCAGTGTAGACACTTGTATTTCATTTTATTGCTGTAATTGACCTCTAGAAGGCATCTCACAATGCCCATCCTGACCAGTCTGGTAAGCAGTTTCAACTTCTCTGTCCTGCATTGAGGTAAACACCTTCCACCCCTCCCCCTTTAAAGGCCTGGGAATTTTGAAATTCCCCTTGTTTGATCGGCGTGGAGAGCTCACATCACATCTTACCAGGTGGCTATGGCAGCTCCACACAACCAATGCTCTCCTGCTTGGGCCACTGTGGATCTGCTGGATTGTCTCAGTTTATGGGGAAAGGAGGCTGTGCAGTGCCAGCTGCTCTCCAGATCTATGAATTTCCATACCTAAGGGCTGGTTTCATGCAGTGTGTGGGAAGAGCCGTGATCAGGACACACTGCAGTGAACAGTAAAGGTGAAGGAGCTGAGGCATGCCTACCAGAAGGCAAGGGAGGCAAATGATCAGTCCAGTGTTGTGTCCCAGACCTGCCATTTTTTAAGGGGTTTGACACTATCCTTGGCAGCAATCTCCCTTTACACCCAAGATTGTTCAGTGGTTTGAGCATTGGCCTGCTAACCCAGGGTTGTGAGCTCAATCCTTAAGGGGGCTGTTTTGGGATCGCGGAGGAAATCTGTCAGGGACAGTACTTGGTCCTGCTAATGAAGGCAGAGGACTGGACTCAATGACCTTTCAAGGTCCCTTCTAGTTCTATGAGATAAGTTTATCTCTATATATTTATCTAATGAGTCCTGGCTGTGGAAACAGGTGGGAAACTTTAGAGTTTTGTCCCCTGAAAACTGCCACATGACCCCTTTCACGTTGTTTTTCTCCCATGCACAATGTCCAACAGCTCTGGGTACACTCACCATCCTTGCAGTGTTCGCTGGCATATGTGCTTGTCAAGAGTCAACGAGAAAGTGCTTGATGTGTTACCCGGGGTGTATTTTAACGTAGCATTTCAACGCTGTATGTACAGTTAACAAGAATGCTTCTGTTTATTGTTACTTGTGCTTCATCAGATATGCCCTTGAAAGGAGGCACTCCCTCCACTCCAAACCAGCATCTCTGTCGGAAAAGAAAGTGCCCAAGGTGTAGCAAAGAAGATAGCTTCCGGGAAGTGTTGCAGTTCTGTGATACAGACAAGAGGGAAAGCAGGCAACAAGCAGGAAAAAAAAGAAAACGAGGCATAAACTAGGAGTGCAACAGAGAGGCTAGTGAAAGTTTTGGAGAAGCAAACCAACATGCAGCAGTCCCTTGTAACCCTCCACACTGAGCAGATGTGTGTCTGCCAGCCTCTTCAGCACATTCAGAGCTCTTTCCCATGCCCTCCCCTGACTCCATCTGCACATCCATTTCTGATTTCTGGGATTTCACGCTTTGCCCTACACTCCACTCCCACAGATAGCTTTTCAAATGACAGCTGGACTTATGCTAAGCTCTAAAAGTCAGTCTTCCCCAGGCACCTGTCTCCCCCCCACACCCAGGAATGTATGTGTGTCTCAGTGTGTGTGCATGTTGTTGTGTTTTTTTGAAAATAAAAGCAAAAGTCCTTGAATAATAAGCACTCTTTATTTGTTTCCATGCAAGTTATGAGAGCAGATGGCAGCAGGAAACAAACAAGCAGTTTTATCATTTTCTTGTATTGAATCCTGTGCCTGAACAATCACAACTGCTTCTCATCTTTGAAAGCTGGGCTTCATTATGCATTACAGTCCCAACTGTAGCAACCAACATTACTGGTTCTCATCTTCAAACTGTTCCCTCAAAGCCTCCCAAATTGTCCCGCATTGATCCCCTCTAACAGCCTTGGTATCTAGCTTCTCAAAATTAGCAGAGAAGTCTTCTGCCTCAGTAGTACACTCCTGGGCAAACTTTTCACCCCTTTCTTCAGAAATATTATGCAATGTGCAACGCATGGCTAAGACCTTGGAAATATTATCCACGCTGAGTTCTAATCTGCCATGAAGGCATCACCAGTATGCCTTTAATCTGCCAAATGACCATTCCATGGTCATCCTGCCCCTACTCAACCTATTGCTGAAATGCTCCTTACTGCTATCCAGGTTTCCCATGTACAGTTTCATGAGCCTTGGCATTAAGGTGTATGTCAGGCTTCCAGTATCATCACTATGGGTATTTCGACATCCCCTACAGAGATCTTCAGGTCTGGAAAGAAAGGCCCCGTTTCTAGCTTTCGGTAAAGGCCGGTGAGCCTAAAGATTTGTGCATCATGCACTTGTCTGTATCACCCCACACTGAAGTCAGTGAATGCTTGCGGTGATCCATGAGCATGTGCAACATCATGGAGAAGAACCCTTTCCAACAGATATACTCCATGGCAAGGCTGTCTTGTGCCAAAATTGGAATGTGCATGCCATCTATCGCCCTTCCACAGTTAGGGAAACACATTTCTGCAAAGCCATCCACAATTTCATGCACATTGATGAAAGTCAGAGTCTTTCATAGTAGGATGTGATTAATGGCCCTGCACACTTGCCTTAACATAGCCCCAATGGTCAACTTCCCAAATCCAAACTGATTTGTGACTGAAGGGTAGCAGCCTGGAGTCGCCAGGTTCCACACTGCAATCACTATGCGCTTCTCCAGCAAGTGGGCAGCTCTCATTTGGATGTCCTTGTGCCACAAGACTTGTGTGAGCTCAGTCCACAGTTCCAGGAAGGGGGCTTCTGCTTCCTAAAATTCTGCTCATTATCCCAGACCGCATAACGATGTGTTACCACTGCTGAGAGCTAATTTCCCGAGCCAAAAAGCAACCTTCCAGTATGTTCAGCTCTAACGTGAATGCCAACAGCTCTCCAACCCTGTTGCTAGCCATGTCGGACAGCAGATTAGGCAGTTTTTACTCCTATTGCCTTTGCAACTTCGAGATTGATTTCACTGCCATTCATGATGTGCTATTGAGAGCTAGCAGAGCAGTGGAGAGCAGCTCAGGATCCATTCGTGCAGATAGAGATGGCGAGCTGAGCTGAAAACAAGGGACTTTAAAAATGCCGTGAAATGGAGATGGAAAAACATGGAATGTGGGGATGGAAACAATTCATCCTGGGACATTGAGCATGGAGCCATGATGCGCTGTGATCTGATCTGCCTTCCCACAGCATCAATCAGCAATCAGGTTGGAGAGGTGAACTGTGGGATAGCTACCTACGGTGATTTGCTCTCACTGTCGCTGAGACCACCCCACATGTGGACATGCTATGCCAAAAGCAAAGACAGAGTGAATATGTAACAACAATTTCTTTAAAGGCTTTTTGGTAATTGAACAAACTTTCGGTGATAAAACTCAGCCAGTGTAAACATAGACATAATGCAATGAAACCCAGGCTACAGCATCAATGCTGTAGAGAATTCTGCATTCACCTGGTTTCTCAAAATCTGAGTGGAAAAAAACCCGAAGATTTGCCGACAAATGTCCCACAGGAAAACATTGCAACTAGAACACACCTCGGGGCAAAGACCTGGGAATCATTCATAGCAGTTCTGTGGAAACATCTGCTTATTCACAGCAGAGGCAAAAACAAAGACAATGTTTGGATGCCTAAGGAATAGGATGGAGAATAACCTGCTCTGGATATGTGCTAAGTTTTGCACACCCTGTCTTTCTAAAGTAGAGTTTCCTAAACTTGGGATGCCGCTTGTGTAAGGAAAGCCCCTGGCGGGCTGGGCAAGTTTGTTTACCTGCCACGTCCACAGGTTTGGCTGATCGCGGTTCCCACTCAGGGCTGGCTCTAGCAATTTCGCCGCCCCAAGCACGGCTGCACACCACGGGGGGCGCTCTGCCGCTCGCCCATCCCGCCGCTCCGGTGGACCTCCCGCAGGCGTTTCTGCGGACGGTCAGCTGGTCCCGTGGCTCCGGTTGACCTGCCGCAGGCCTTTCTGGGGAGGGTCCGATGGTCCTGTGGCTCTGGTGGAGCTGCCGCAGGCGTGTCTGTGGATGCTCCACCGGAGCCGTGGGACCAGCGGACCATCCGAAGCCACGCCTGCAGCAGCTCCACCGGAGCCACCTGCCTCCCTCCCAGCAACCGGCACAGCACCCCCCGCGGTGTGCCACCCCAAGCACGAGCTTGGCATGCTGTGGCCTGGAGGTGACCCTGCTCCCACTAGCCGTGGTTCGCTGCTCCAGGTCAATGGGAGCTGCTGGAAGTGGCATCCAGTACAGTAAGGATCGCAAAAAGAAGGTTATTAAGTATATTAACAACAAATGAAATTCTAGAAGAGGTTTAGGCCAATTCCTAGAGGTAGCAAGGAAACTTTTTAATGTTGCAGGAAAGGAAATGTGTTCAAGAAATTCTTTTGCTCTGCATTTGGAAAGAAGCAGTATGAGGTACTTATATCACAAGAGGGGTTTAAATACTTTCCAGTCCATTAGCTGTCAAGGAGGATGTTAAATAGCATCTACAGTAGAACCTTGGGGTTACAAACAACATGGTTACTAATTGATCAATCAAGCACACACCTAATTCAGAACAAGAAGTACGCAATCAGGCAGCAGCAAATCAAAAAAGAAAAAGAAAAAAAGAAAATAGGCAAATACTATTAAAAAAGAGAAAATTTAAAAAAATATTTGACAAAATTAGGAAACAATGGAAAAGCTGGTAAGGAATTAGTTAAAATTCCAGGAATATAATTAATGCCACACAACAACAGGGTGTGTGGAAAAAAAGTCTGTACAAATAAATTGTATTTCATCCTATAATAAGAGTACATGTTTCATTGATCAAGGGAACCACATACATGCAATAGACTTTGATTTCTCTGACACATTTGCTTCAGTAGGGAAAATATTCCGATTAAAAATATGAAGACTCTACAATATCAGTGGAGCACATGTCAAATGCACAAAAATCTGGCTAACTAACAGATCTCAGAAAGCAGTTGTCAATGGGTCATTGTTAGTGAATGGGGCTATATCTAGTGGGGTTCTGCAGGGATCACTTTTAAGCCTGGTACTATTCAGTATTTTCATCAAAGATTTGGAAGCAAATAGAAAAATCACTGCAGATAAAATTTACGGATGACACAAGATTGGCAGAGGAGGCCAGCAAGGCACATTGGTTGTTTTGGAGCATTTGGTGAGCTAGGACCATACAAGCAAACAGAATGTTTTAAAAGCAGCAAAGAATCCTGTGGCACCTTATAGACTAACAGACGTTTTGGAGCATGAGCTTTCGTGGGTGAATACCCACTTCCTCAGATGCATGTAATGGAAATATCCAGGGGCAGGTATATATATGTGTGCTAATCTTGTGTCATCCGTAAATTTTATCTGCAGTGATTTTTCTATTTGCTTCCAAATCTTTGATGAAAATACTGAACAGTACCAGGCTTAGAAGTGATCCCTGCAGAACCCCACTAGATATAGCCCCATTCACTAACAATGACCCATTGACAACTGCTTTCTGAGATCTGTTAGTTAGCCAGATTTTTGTGCATTTGACATGTGCTCCACTGATATTGTAGAGTCTTCATATTTTTAATCGGAATATTTTCCCTACTGAAGCAAATGTGTCAGAGAAATCAAAGTCTATTGCATGTATGTGGTTCCCTTGATCAATGAAACATGTACTCTTATTAAAGGATGAAATACAATTTATTTGTACAGACTTTTTTTCCACACACCCTGTTGTTGTGTGGCATTAATTATATTCCTGGAATTTTAACTAATTCCTTACCAGCTTTTCCATTGTTTCCTAATTTTGTCAAATATTTTTTTAAATTTTCTCTTTTTTTAATAGTATTTGCCTATTTTCCCTTTTTTTCTTTTTCTTTTTTGATTTGCTGCTGCCTGATTGCTTACTTCTTGTTCTGAATTAGGTGTGTGTTTGATTGATCAATTAGTAACCCTGTTGTTTGTAACCCTAAGGTTCTACTAGCACACATATATATACCTGCCCCTGGATATTTCCATTACATGCATCTGAGGAAGTGGGTATTCACCCACGAAAGCTCATGCTCCAAAACGTCTGTTAGTCTATAAGGTGCCACAGGATTCTTTGCTGCTTTTACAGATCCAGACTAACACAGCTACCCTCTGATACGTGACAAAATGTTTTAAAACAGTCAAATTCAAAGATAAAAATTCAAAGATATCAGAAAAGGAAATGCAGGCCAGACCCACAGACGAGGACAATATACTATGGAATGAAGGGAACCTGAAAAGGATTTAGGGGTCTCTGTGGACAACCAACTCATCTTCAGGTCCAAGCGTGCCACTGTGGCCAAAGGGACTGAGGTGATCCTTGGATGCATAAACAGGGGAGTGCAGAGTTGGATCAGGGGAATGATTTCACCTCTGCATATGACACTGGTGAAATCGACTGCATCCACTTCAGGGGTCCACATTTCAAAAAGGATCTTGAAAAATTGGAGAGGGTGCAAAAAAGAACCACAACAATTATTTCAGTCTGGAGAAAATGCCAGATAGGGAGAGAGATGTAAAGAGCTTCATCTATTTATCTTATGCAAGAGACGATCAAGCGGAGACCTTCACGGGGAGAAAACTCTGGACACTAAAGGGGTCTGTAATCTAGCGGAGAAAGGCAGAGCAGGGCCAAATGGCTGGAAGCGGAATCCAGACAAATTCCAGATAGAAATAAGGAACCAATGTTTAGCACTGATGGTGATTAAACTTTTGAATAAACTGCAAAGGGACGTGGTGGAATCTCCAGTTCCTCATGTCTGCAGATCCAGACTGGATGTGTTTCTGGAAGATCTGCATCAGGGCTTTTCTACATTAAAGTTTAGACACGTCTTATACAGAAAGCAGGCATTCTCCTGTCATCGTAGGTAATCCACCTCTCCGAGATGGTAACTAGGTCAATGAATAATTCTTCAGTAGACCTCATGCTGCACACACCGAGGATAGGTTTATATAGCTACATATCTCCTGGGTGTCAGTGTTTTTTTGCTATTGCAAAAGAAGCAAATGCAATTTTTTGGTTGCATTAGCAGAGGCAGAGCATGCGAGTCATGGGAGGTGATAAGATCGCTCTACTCAGCGCTGCTTAGGCCTCAGCTGGAGTACTGTGTCCAGTTTGGATCTCCAATGTATATAAAGGATGTAGAGAAACTGGAAAGGATCCAGAGCTGAGAGACAAAGAACCAAGGGATGGAATACATGCCATACGAGCAAAGGCTGAAGGAACTGGGTATGTTTAGCTTGGAAAGGAGGAAATTGAGTGGGGAGATGACAGCAGTCTTCAGATACTTGAATGGCTGCTATAAAAAGATGGAGAAAAGTTGTTTGGACTCACTGCAGTGGGCAGGAGAAGAGACGATGGGTTCAATCTACAGCATGGCAGATTTAGGTTACATCTCAGATAAACTGCCAAACTTTAAGAAAAGGAAGACAATGGAGCAGACACCTCGGGAGATTGTGGAAGCTGCTTTGGTGGAGGTTTTCAAAAGGAGACTAACTAGCCATCTCTATGGGGCGGTTTGGACACAACAAACCCTGCATCTTGGCAGGGGGTTAGACTAGATGACCCCTGTGATCCCTTCTCAAAATGTGGCTTTATGATTCCTTGATATAAAATCCTGGTGTAGATCAGGCCTTAGTCAAACAGAAGATATGGATCTCAGTTCACAGGTAACTAGGTAAAATTTAATGGCCTGTGTTATACAGGGGGTCAGGCTGGATGATCAAATGGTCCCTTCTGGCCTTATGCTCTATGAATCTATAGATAACCAAAGTAGATTTGGCATTTATATTCACTGCGTTTCATAACACATGAGAATGGAAACAGTCTATTACATTGAAAGTCTGTACATATAACTCTAATAAAAGAAAACTGTTTACATAATACATATTTGGCCTATGGAACTCCTTGCCACGGACTCTGTTAGAGCAAAGAGCTTAGCTGAATGGGATTCACAAATGGGTTGGCCCTTGTAGGTGGTGCTGGTGGCACCACAGTTAGTTAAGGCTATCTGACACCTTCCATTAGGAGACCTCATTTTCAGTTGCTTATAAGTTTGCCAAACATTAACCATTTGGACTGAAATTTCCCATGTTGGGTGTCTGCTTCCGAACAAATTGTATTTTGAAAGTTTCAGGCATAACAGTTCAGCCGAATTCTCGAGTAAATCTAGGGGAGAAGATATCTTGCACATGTTGAAAAATGCTTATATTATTCTAGTGAGGATCTCTACCATCTCCATGCTTTCTAGCAGATTAAGGTCAGATAACAGTCCCCACCCCGCATCCCCCTGTTAACAGCCAGAGCCCTGAAATGCAAGAGGAGGAGGTGACAGTGTCTGTGCATTAACACACAGCTGGCTCCCAAGGTTTTTACTCAGTTCTTACTCTAAGGGGAATTTTGATTCATTGAGGCCTAAGTAAACTTCCAGCCACAGCCTCCGAATTTTGCCTTGTATTATCCATCTGCTGACACCTTTCGTCTTTAAGCATTCACTGTGCCACAGAAATGCAGCCACTGGGGGCTGGATGCCATCAGCCGGGGAGGCACAGCAAAGAGGGACATTTTGGCCCATGCTACTGGAGCAAACTCATCCCCTCTGGCAAGGACCTTGGGATGTTTCATGACTGTACAGAGCGGAAAGGACCACAAACCTTTTCTATATCCCATCACACCCACACTTCACTGGGTTTGACAAACAGCAAGAGATGGTACCTGTGAATTCTTAGACGGAAGTGCCTTCCCTGGGAATCCTCCTCAGGTAGCCGTGCCCCACACCTCTCTCACCCAGCATCTGCAGCAACATCCCACACCAAGAGCTGACACAGGGATGTGGATCATTTATAATATAGCTCTGTGCAATCCTAGTGGGGTTGGCTCAGCCTCTAGGAGAGAAGCGGTATCTGGATGCAAACAGGCTGGAGACCAGAAACACTCTAGCCAGTGTCGATCTTTCTGTGTTTGCGCTTTTGTGCTATTTATCCAGCTTTAAGAGTAAACAGTAATTAAGGGACCTCCCCAAAGGGAGATGAGAACTCTTGGACTCTCTGTCGAGTTAAAGATCAATTAGCTGCTCTGTGCTTTTATGCATATTTGAAAATTACAGTTGATTAGTAAGGAAACTATGGATAATGTCCAGGTCCCCATAGGATCTGATACCCTGTAAATGCCCAGGATGGATGGGTAGATAGTAGGCAGACAGATCAGGGGACAGATGACTTACAGGAGACAAGAACACTTTCTGCAGGCACACTGGGCTGTTGCTAAGGGATCAAAGATCAGTCATTCTCAGCAGTAACTATAATCATACCATGTAGCACCTTTTTTTTTTTTTGAAGGATTTTCAAAATACCTATGAAAGGAAATCCAAAATGAGCATATCCCCATTATGCAGATAGGTAAACTGAGGCATGGGTAGAGGTGACTTGGGCAAAGTCGCACAGAGAAGTACAGACAGAACCCAGAAGTTCTGACTTCCCCACTACAACCATCATAAGCACACTGTCTCCATCAGGAACTGAGTGCATGACAAGAAGGTAATGAACTCATGCTCTCTCAGGGCCTATTCACTGGGTGGGTGTGATGGACTCACCCAGGATACAAACTGGAACTCAGATACTGCCAAGTTGTTTGACATACCAATCTGGGCCCCCTCTCAGACTGTGAGGCTGTGCCACGCTGCAATCCTCTCCAGGTCTTGCACTTACACAGCTATACACAGACAGGGACACACCCAGCTGCAGTTATGTGAAAGCTTTCACTAGCCACTCATGAACTAACAATAGAGAGGCTCCAGCCAATTCCCCACAGCTCCCCAGCCTAGGACCCCAGAGCTGTGCTGTCTTGCCCTTGACAGAAGCCTGACCAGTGTAAGTTTATTACCCCTCCCTTAGTGTGGAGAGGACAATGTACCAGCCCCTGTTCCTGAGCAGATTTCCCTTTTGTGTTTCAAACAACACACTGTTTTAGGTATATAGATTTAAAGTGATTATAAGTAACAGGGAACAGATCAAAATTGGTAACCTAAAAAATAAACAAAATCACAATCTAAGTTCTATAGACTAGAAAAGATTTGGATAAAGGAATGTCTCCCCCTGATGATACATACAGTTCACCAGCCTTCCATACACAGGCTAGAAATCCCGTCAGCGGGGATTTCAGCCCCATTTCAGTCTTTGTTCCTAAGGTGTTTCCAGGGGTTGCATTGTGGAGGGAGTGAGGCCAAGTGATGATGACTCTTCCCCAGTTATAGCTTCTGCCATATGAAGGGAAATTCATTTTTTCTGAGCAAAAGGCCCCAGCACAATTACTGGAAACCTTCAGGCACAAGATGGAGTCCAGTGTCACATGAACTGGTCACATGACCTTACCTGCTTTCATGAGTCATAGCAGGAGCCATTACCCATATCCTGGCTACGATGTTCACAGGAAAGTCCATCAGGTGGGGATGAGTTTCTTCTAAGGCCTATTGTGTTTCTTAATGGGCTAGTACCTTGGATGGTTCATCCACAATGTGCTGGCCACACTGGATATAAACTACCTTGTGGGTGCTACCCAGGAGCAAACACATTTGAAATATTGGTACATAAGCAATATTCATAACTTTAGGTAACAAAAATAATGCATACATACAACTAGGGTAATCACTTTCAGCACATCATAACTTTTCCATTGATACCTTGCATGACATACTTTATATAAAACACCACATAACCACATAAGCCTGGTAAATATGTAAAAGCAGCAAAGAATCTGTGGCACCTTATAGACTAACAGGCATTTTGCAGCATGAGCTTCTGTAGGTGAATACTAACTTCGTCAGATGCATGACATGTATCTGACGAAGTGGGTATTCACCCACGAAAGCTCATGCTCCAAAACGTCTGTTAGTCTATAAGATGTCACAGGATTCTTTGCTGCTTTTACAGATCCAGACTAACACGGCTACCCCTCTGATACCTGGTAAATGTAGGGATTCCAGGGCATTGCTTTGGGGCACAGAGAGTCACTCCTTGCCCCTTAGTTTACTGCAGGAGTGGTAATCACTGATTAATGCAGAGGCAGAGTGCCCAAAGCCCTCTGTAGGTTTTGAACATACAACTCCCAAGTACTGCAAACAGTGTAGTGTTATCTACAGTGTACTGTGCAACATTGTTAACAATTGTTCTTTTCCAGCTGGTGATAACTCAATAGACATGTTCATCAATGCTATGAGGTGGTATGCCTCAGTTTCCCCTTCCACACAGCAGACCAGGTTTATTATGGTTTCCCTGATGAGACTCAGACTCAGACTCAGACTCTAGGACTGGAAGGGACCTCGAGAGGTCATCGAGTCCAGTCCCCTGCCCTCATGGCAGGACCAAATACTGTCTAAACCATCCCTGATAGACATTTATCTAACCTACTCTTAAATATCTCCAGAGATGGAGATTCCACAACTTCCCTAGGCAATCTATTCCAGTGTTTAACTACCCTGACAGTTAGGAACTTTTTCCTAATGTCCAACCTAAATCTCCCTTGCTGCAGTTTAAGCCCATTGCTTCTTGTTCTATCATTGGAGGCTAAGGTGAACAAGTTTTCTCCCTCCTCCTGATGACACCCTTTTAGATACCTGAAAACTGCTATCATGTCCCCTCTCAGTCTTCTCTTTTCCAAACTAAACAAACCCAATTCCTTCAGCCTTCCTTCATAGGTCATGTTCTCAAGACCTTTAATCATTCTTGTTGCTCTTCTCTGGACCCTCTCCTGTTTCTCCACATCTTTCTTGAAATGCGGTGCCCAGAACTGGACACAATACTCCAGTTGAGGCCTAACCAGTGCAGAGTAAAGCGGAAGAATGACTTCTCGTGTCTTGTTTACAACACACCTGTTAATGCATCCCAGAATCACGTTTGCTTTTTTTGCAACAGTATCACACTGTTGACTCATATTAAGCTTGTGGTCCACTATGACCCCTAGATCTCTTTCTGCCATACTCCTTCCTAGACAGTCTCCTCCCACTTTGTATGTGTGAAACTGATTGTTCCTTCCTAAGTGGAGCACTTTGCATTTATCTTTATTGAACTTCATCCTGTTTACCTCAGACCATTTCTCCAACTTGTCCAGATCATTTTGAATTTTGACCCTGTCCTCCAAAGCAGTTGCAATCCCTCCCAGTTTGGTATCATCCGCAAACTTAATAAGCGTACTTCCTATGCCAACATCTAAATCGTTGATGAAGATATTGAACAGAACCGGTCCCAAAAAAGAACCCTGCGGAACCCCACTTGTTATACCTTTCCAGCAGGATTGGGAGTCATTAACAACTACTCTCTGAGTACGGTTATCCAGCCAGTTATGCACCCACCTTATAGTAGCCCCATCTAAATTGTACTTTCCTAGCTTATCTATAAGAATATCATGTGAGACTGTATCAAATGCCTTACTGAAGTCTAGATATATCACATCCACCGCTTCTCCCTTATCCACAAGGCTCGTTATCCTATCAAAGAATGTTATCAGATTAGTTTGACACGATTTGTTCTTTACAAATCCATGCTGGCTATTCCCTATCACCTTACCACCTTCCAAGTGTTTGCAGATGATTTCTTTGATTACCTGCTCCATTATCTTCCCTGGCACAGAAGTTAAACTAACTGGTCTGTAGTTTCCTGGGTTGTTTTTATTTCCCTTTTTATAGATGGGCACTATATTTGCCCCCTTCCAGTCTTCTGGAATCTCCCCCGTCTCCCATGATTTCCCAAAGATAATAGCTAGAGGTTCAGATACCTCTTCTATTAACTCCTTGAGTATTCTAGGATGCATTTCATCAGGCCCTGGTGACTTGCAGGCATCTAACTTTTCTAAGTGATTTTTTACTTGCTCTTTCTTTATTTTCTCTTCTAAACCTACCCTTTTCCCATAAGCATTCACTATACTAGACATTCCTTCAGACTTCTCAGTGAAGACCGAAACAAAGAAGTCATTAAGCATTTCTGCCATTTCCAAGTCTCCCGTTACTGTTACCCCCTCCTCATTGAGCAGTGGGCCTACCCTGTCCTTAGTCTTCGTCTTGCTTCTAATGTATTGATAAAAAGTCTTCTTGTTTCCCTTTATTCCCATAGCTAGTTTGAGTTCATTTTGTGCCTTTGCTTTTCTAATCTTGCCTCTGCATTCCTGTGTTATTTGCCTATATTCATCCTTCGTGATCTGACCTAGTTTCCATTTTTTATATGACGCCTTTTTATTTTGTAGGTCACGCAAGATCTCAAGGGTAAGCCAAGGTGGTCTTTTGCCACATTTTCTATCTTTCCTAACCATCGGAATAACTTGCTTTTGGGCCCTTAATAGTGTCCCTTTGAAAAACTGCCAACTTTCGTCAGTTGTTTTTCCCCTCAGTCTTAATTCCCATGGGACCTTGCCTATCAGCTCTCTGAGCTTACCAAAATCCGCCTTCCTGAAATCCATTGTCTCTATTCTGCTGTACTCCCTTCTACCCTTCCTTAGAATTGCAAATTCTATGATTTCATGATCACTTTCACCCAAGCTTCCTTCTACTTTCAAATTCTCAACAAGTTCCTCCCTATTTGTTAAAATCAAGTCTAGAACAGCTTCCCCCCTAGTAGCTTTTTCAACTTTCTGAAATAAAAAGTTGTCTGCAATGCAGTCCAGGAACTTATTGGATAGTCTGTGCCCCGCGGTGTTATTGTCCCAACATATATCTGGATAGTTGAAGTCCCCCATCACCACCAAATCTTGGGCTTTGGATGATTTTGTTAGTTGTTTGAAAAAAGCCTCATCCACCTCTTCCGCCTGATTAGGTGGCCTGTAGTAGACTCCCAGCACAACATCACTTGTGTTTTTTACCCCTTTTAGCCTAACCCAGAGACTCTCCACCCTTCCGTCTCCTATGTCCATCTCCACCTCAGTCCAACTGTGTACATTTTTAATATATAAGGCAACACCTCCTCCCTTTTTCCCCCGTCTATCCTTCCTGAGCAAACTATACCCATCCACACCAACATTCCAGTCATGTGTATTATCCCACCAAGTTTCAGTAATGCCAATAATGTCATAGTTGTATTTATTTATTAGCACTTCCAGTTCTTCCTGCTTATTATCCATACTTCTTGCATTTGTATAAAGGCATCTAAGATACTGGTTTGATTTTGCCTCCCAGCTTTGCCCTGACCCTCCTTCCTCTCTGCCATTATAGCCCGTGCTCCCTCCTGTTTCCAACCCATCTCCCAGGTCTTGTTCCCCACTTACCTGTGGGGTTTGCTCACCTGTCCCCGTCGAACCTAGTTTAAAGCCCTCCTTACCAGGTTAGCCAGTCTGTGAGCAAATAAGGCCTTTCCCCTCTTCGAAAGGTGAACGCCATCTGTTCCTAGCAGTCCTTCCTCAAGTAGCATCCCGTGGTCGAGGAAACCAAAGCCCTCCTGGTGACACCATCTTCACAGCCAGGCATTCACCTCCACGATGCATCTGTCTCTGCCCGGACCCCAACCTTCAACAGGAAGAATGGAAGAGAATACCACCTGCGCTCCAAACTCCTTAACCCGTACTCCCAGAGCCCTGTAGTCACTCTTGATCTGCTCAGCATCACACCTCGCAGTATCATTTGTGCCCACATGGATGAGTAGCATGGGATAGTAGTCAGAAGGCCGGATAATCCTCGACAAAGCCTCTGTAACATCTCGGATACGGGCCCCTGGCAGACAGCACACCTCCCGGGATGAACGGTCAGGGCGACAGATGGGTGTCTCTGTCCCCCTCAGCAGAGAGTCTCCAACCACCACTACCCTACGTTTCTTATCAGTGGTGGCAGCAGACCTCCCAGCCTTAGGGGTACGAGGCTTCACCCCCTTAACTGCTGGGGGTGATTTCTTCTCTCCTGTATTTTTTACCACAACAGGAGGGTTCGCAGCAGCGGTGAAGCACTGCCCGCTGCTAGAAGTAACCAGCTGGCTGTGTCCACCCTGAGCCTCCTCCTCCACTGGTGTGTCAGGTACACCCTGAGGCATCTCCTCTTCCACTGGAGTGTCAGTAGTCCTGTCAACTAGGACAGCACCATCAGCTGTCTCCACATGGATACTGTCCAGGAATTGCTCATGGACATGGATGTTCCTCAGCCTGGCCACCTCCTCCTGTAGCTCTCCCACCTGCTGCCTGAGAGATTCCACCAGTAGGCACCTTTCACATTGGATGCCACCCCCAGCCTGGATATCAGTAAGTGGAAATTGCAAATTACAGTCTTCGCAAGCCCACACCAGAATCTGGGTAAAAGCATCCATGCTTTGGTGCTCTGTCTGGCTACAGGCGCAGGTGGAGGAGACAGAAGCAGTGCTGGCACAGGTGTTGCGGGTCCTCCTCACCATTGTAAGCCTCCCTCTGTCAAACTCTCAAATTCCCGTCTACAGCTCTCTGTCCGCTCCTCTTTGCCCACAGATGCTGTATGTGCTCCTCCTTCACCTGGAGAACTCCCTTGCAAAACTCCCTGTTAGCAGCTCCTGTTTTGAGCCTGTTTACAGGTGTTAGCTGATAAGCAGTAACTCCACATGGCTTCTTGTTTACTACTCATAGCATGTCTAAAAGCTTTTCCCCAAAATCATGCATGTAACATCTTTTTATAGGATTTACCATCAATACCAAATCCTTTGTTATAAGGTTTATGATTAGCATATTGTTTTCTTTCACCTAGTTTAGCGAGCAATGAAATCACACTGTATCAGTGGTCTGTCCTCTTCATTATCTTCCACTCTGTATTGAGAAAGAGTGGCCTCCTCCTGCTGACGCAGAGGCAAACCCACTTGCCATAGTTGGGGCCCTGGGCTGGGGTGCAGTGGCGTGAATGGGCCTGTGCCCTCCCTGCCACCCCAAACCTGGGGTGCCTGTCTCCTCTTCTGTAGGCCAAGAAGCCAGTGCTTGTCAGCCATATGCCAGAGCTAGGATGCCCGTACCTGGTGCTGCTCGGGCCTTAATACAGACCCAAGCCATAGACTCGTTGCCCCTCCCAGAATGAGCCTGGGGTACCTAGCTGGTAAGCTGAAGGGTTTTAGGGTTATTAGGAGCTTGGGAACCTTTTTGGGAAGGAATGGACCATACAGGAGAGATGAGTTCCATTTTAACCAAAATGGAACCAGATTGATGGCATGCACAATTAAAAAATTTATGGAGGATTTATAAACTATGGGCTGGTGAAAAGCCAACAGGTGCAGAGGAGAACACAATTGAGGGATGGATTTGTTACAGGAGGAACTGTACATCCTAGCAAAAAGGATAGGAAAGACACTGGTGAATTATACTTAGAAGCTGGGTTTCAGAGTAGCAGCCGTGTTAGTCTGTATCCACAAAAAGAACAGGAGTACTTGTGGCACATTAGAGACTAACAAATATATTTGAGCATAAGCTTTCGTGGGCTACAGCCCACTTCTTCGGATGCATAGATTCTATGCATCCGAAGAAGTGAGTTTTGTATTCCATAAAGCTTATGCTCAAATAAATTTGTTAGTCTCTAAGGTGTCACAAGTACTCCTGTTCTTTTCACTTAGGAGCTAGTGAGGAATGGTCAAATGTAAAAATAGCACATGAAGGCAAGCAACTGAATATTGAAAAAATGTACAAGTGCTTCTATGCAAATGATGGAAATCTAAATATTAAGGTGAGTGAACTTGAATGTTTTGCATTAAATGAGGATATTGACATGACAGGCATCAAAGAAACTTAATGGAAAGATAAGAACATAAAAACAGCCACACTGGGGCACACCAAAGGTCCATTTAGACCAGTATCGTGTATTCCGAAAGTGGCCAATGCCAGGTCCTTTACAGGGAATGAACAGAATAGAGAATCATCAAGTGATCCATCTCTATCGCCTGTTCCCAGCTTCTGGCAACCAGAGGCTAGTGACATCATCCCTGCCCATCCTGGTTAATAATCATTGATGGACCTATCCTCCATGAATTTATCTAGTTCTTTTTTTTTTGAACCCTGTTATAGTCTTGGCCTTCACAACATCCTCTGGCAAAGAGTTCCACAGGTTGATTGTGCATTGTGTGAATAAATATTTCCTTTGTTTGTTTTAAACCTTCTGCCTATTAATTTCATTTGGTAACCCCTAGTTCTTGTGTTATGAGAAGGAGTAAATAACACTGCCTTATTATCTTTTTCCACACCTGTCATGATTTTATAGACCTCTATCATATCCCCTTTTAGTTATCTCTTTTCCAAGCTGAAAAAGTCACAATCTGATTAATCTCTGCTCACACGGAACCTGTTCCATATCCCTAATAATAATACAATAATATTTTCTGAACTTTATTCAAATTGCACTAGATAGATAGATAGATAGATAGATAGATAGATAGATAGATAGATAGAGTGACCACATCTGCACACTGTTTCAAGATGGGGGCATACCATGGATTTATACAGAGGCAATATGATATTTTCTGTCTGAATATCTATCCATTTCCTAATGGTTCCCAACATTCTGGTCACTTATTTGACTGTCACTATACATTGAGTGGATATTTTCACAGAACTATCCACAATGATTCCAAGATCTCTTTCTTATTGATTAATGTACTAAAGGATCAATCATGGTGCTGCCTGTTTTAGGGAAGGCCTACACTTCTGAATTACTTCCGTATAGCTACGTTGCTCAGGGAGTGAAACATCCACACCCCGAGCAACATAGTAATACCAACTTAAGTGCTGGTGAAGACTGTGCTATGTCGGCAGGAGAGCCTCTTTCAGAGGTGGATTAACTATGGTGATGCGAGATCTCTCTCCTGTCGATGTAATTCAATTCAATTAAGCTTGTTAGCACTGTATTCCTACTTGGTAAGACAATTCCCATCTTTCCATATGTTGTGAATTTACACCTCCCTACTGTATTTTCCATTTCATGCATGTGATGAAGTGAGTTTTAGCCCACGAAAGCTTATGCCCAAATAAATTTGTTTGTCTCTAAGTTGCCACAAGGACTCTTTGTTGTTTTTGCTGATACAGGCTAACACAGCTACCATTCTGATAATCTACTGAGTGTGTTCATCTTATTTGTATGAATGTATCATTCCTGTATCTGAAATTAGGAATATAAAGTATAACTCTGAGGGCCTATTGTACTTATGCAAAGTGCAGGCCATTAATGGTGGTTTGGAAGCTTGATGGCTCCCATTGATTAGGACAATTGGTTGTAAGTGCTCTGTTTACTTGCAAACCTCCCTGGGTATGTGTGGGCCAGCCCTGGGAGAATGAAGAATTAGGTCTTATGATGACATGTGACCATGTCACATGATCCTGGAATCCATCTTAAATCTGGTACTTTTCTATTTAGAAGGAGGGGCGGGAACCCAGAGTGACAAAGGATTCCCACCTTGTGCCAAAGCTATAAAACGGGATGGAACAGAACAAAGTGCATCCCAGTCATGAGAAAGCTCCTGCTTCTCACCTAAGATGCTGCTGGAACTAACAAAGGTTGTAACTGGGAAAGGATTGGGCCCAGACTAGGAAGGAGTCTAGTCTGTGAAAGAAGCTTCTTGGGAGATCTCTGAGGGTGAGATATTACCTGTAATCAGTTTCTTAATGTACTAGGCTTAGACTCCTGTGTTTTGTTTTATTTTGCTTGGTAACTTACTTTGTTCTGTCTGTTATTACTTGAAACCACTTAAATCTTATTTTTAATAAAATCACTTTTGATTAATAACACTGCTCTACAGCCAAAATGCTTCTGAAATAAATGGAGTCCAACTTTACTAATTCTGGGTCACTGAGAGCGAAAATGATGCTTAAAATTGTTGATTGGCTCTAGTTTTCAAGATATACTATTGGGTCAGTATATACGAACCTTGACTTGGGAATGGCGGAGGATAAGTGAGTTGTAAAGGGAAGGGATCTCAATTTAAACCAGAAATGACTAAAATACATCTTTGACTGGATCTATGAATAAATGTATGACTGGGTTTGGACAGTACGTGCTTTTTAGGCAAAACAATGAATGATGCAATCTGAAGCTGGTATTGAATCATACATGATATGAATTCCATCATGTTATTCCTAGAAGTCATGGATGATGCAATCATAATGAAGCTTACATCACTCTGCTGAACAAATTGCCCTATATCAGCTCTAGAAATCATAGTGTGGTGCTCTCTTATTTGTCAGTGTTTGATTTTGCAAAGGGACACATTTCTGTTTAGCCAAAGTGAGCAGAGATGCCTCGTACTTGTGTGAACAGTGCAGATAACTTCTGCTATGTTTGTGGTGAAGTGACTTTTGCATCACAAAAACACAGTCTAACCACTATGGTTAACAAAGCCTATCACCTTTCTTTTGGCTGCAAAATTGGAGATCAGGACCAGAGGTGGGCCCCACACATATGCTGCAACACTTGTGCAACACATCTTCGCCAGTGGTTGAACAGGAAAAGGAAATCTATGCCTTTTGCAGTGCCAATGATTTGGAGAGAGCCAACAGATCATACCAGCAATTGTTACTTCTGCATGGTGCCTCCAGTTGGGAATGGTGTATCAAAGAAGAAAATGTGGACTGTGCATTATCCAAACATTCCATCAGCTATACGCCCAGTACCCCACGGAGAAGGACTGCCGGTTCCTGATGCACCAGAATCATTCTCACTTGAGTCAGATGAGGAAGAGGAAGAGGAGGAAACTTCTGGTCCTGAACCATCAATGTCACAGGACTCACATTTTCTCCCATCCTCCTCCTCTGAACCACACCTCATAACACAAGGTGAACTGAATGACCTTGTCAGGGATTTGGAACTACCCAAGAGTAAAGCAGAGCTGTTGGGCTCCAGACTACAGCAGTGGAATCTCCTGGCAGGCTATCAGGGCAAAAGGAGCCCATCAATGCTTGCAGACTATTGCTGGACAGTGACAAGAGATGCTCCATTTAATGAATACAAGAGACAAGCCAAGAAGCACCGAGTAGACACTGAATAGGACTAAACTATGTACAGAATAGTTTTCTGCCTTTTGTTTCATAATACATTTTATTTATATAACCCTTTTGCTGATTTTTCAAGTGTTACATAAACAGGACAGGTGAAATATTATCATGTAAAGCAACCATAAACACATGAAAAGACCTAGATTTACAATTTATGATTAAAACTCTACTATTTACACAATATACATAGACATAAAATGTAAAAACTTAAATATCTTAGAAACAGTAGCCAATCAGTTGTTTTAATTGTCATATTTGAATTCAGCACATCAAAATACATAATAAATATCACATTTTATCTCTGAAGCAGACAACTTCTCAAAAATTGTAGACCAGTGTAATTAACCAAGAGTAAGTGATTAATGCCAAGGGGAGCAAACAAATACGCATCTCTCCCTATCAGTGTTATAGAGGGCAGACAATTTATGAGTTTACCTTGTATAAGCTTTATACAGAGTAAAATGGATTTATTTCTGGTTTGGATCCCATTGGGAGTGGGTGTTTGGGTTTTGGAGGTAAGTGCCTTGCTGAGCAGTTTTATGTTATGTCTGCAGCTTTGAGGGCATGGACCAGACCCTGGGCCTGAGTTGCAGCACGCTGGCATGTCTGGCTCAAGAAGGCAGGGTTCTGGAGTCCCAGGCTGGCACGGAAAAGGGGCTCAGAGGTAATTCCACCATGTCAGGTGACAGTCCCAAGAAGAGCTCTGTGACCAAACTCATCACAGTATGTTTTAACACAAATGTGAAATCCTAAATCTAGGAACAAAAATTGTATGCTAAATTAATAATAAAGTGGACAGTGTCCTGAGAAGGAGTGAGTCTGAACAGGACTTGGGAGTCACAGTAGCTAGCCAAATGAATGTAAATTCTAAGTTTGATGCTATAGCAAAAAAAGACAATCCTCAGATGCAGAAGAAAAGGAAAATCAAGTAGGAGTAGATACGTGGCACAACCTCTGTATAGGGCAAGGGCAGGGGGGGCTGGTCTAACCCCTGCACCCTAGAGCCAGTCCCAGCTCAGAGACCCCTGGAGGCCCCTTGCGAGATTCCCAAGTCCCAGCACAAGCCCTGCCTCGCCCCACTCACTGGGGACTTCCCGAGCCCAGCCTCTGGTGTGTCCAGGCAGCCAATGACTGTGAAGTCCTCAAGATCACCAGGAGCCTTCCAGCCCACACCCGCAGACAGAGATGGCCAGTTCCAGTGGGAGCCAGTGGCATTGTGACCTGGTCTATGGGGTCGCAATGCCACTCAAATTCACAGCAACTTTGTGATTTCTGCAACCAATCAGCAGCCAGCAATTTTCTTGCAGCCAGATCTATGAATTACTCCAGGAACGTACAGCACTTGAACAGTTTCTAGAGTTCATGAGTCTTGGCAAACCCTGCCTGGCTTTTAATTTGTTTGATACTAATGAGCTTTCCCTGTTGTCTCTGCTTGTCCCTGGTGCATGGCCCTCCCCAGACTCCTCGGGGCACCGGGGAATAGCAGGGGACTATTTGAATAGTCTCACGCTGTCTGCTGAGCTGTGTCTGCTCAGGTGAGGCAGAAACCCTGCTGGGATCCCACAGCGATGTCTATAAACCTCCCTGCTCAGCGCTCCTCTGGCACTTCACAGAGACTATATGGACACCTCCCGCTGGCCCGAGCAGCCCCTCTCTGCTGAGCAGGAGCTGAGTGAGTGCAGGGCTTTGGAGCCCAGAAATGACCCTTGTTAGCAGCACCTGCCCCACATAATAGCCCAGAGGAAGCACAGAGCTGAGACGGGTGAGGGGGGATCCCACAGGTTATGCCAGGCCCAGGAAGCTCAGAGAGTAGCAGGCTCAGGGTCTGGGGAAAGAGCACTGAGAGCCAAATGCCTGGAAGATTGGTCTGCTGGAAAGATGCTTAGCCTGGGGACTGGCTAAGTTGCATCCCTCTTTAACAGCACAGGAGGGGCTGGGTTACTTCAGTAGGGCTTGGCTGGGAAACATGGAGCTGTTCCCCTGGATTTAAGGGGTGAATATATTGCAAAATGTGTTCAAGCCGATTGCAACGATATTATGTGCACTCAGTGACAACGAATGAATAAAAAAGAACGTCACATAGTTATGGGTTAATTTGGAGACAGGCTTGCAGAAGCAAGGTCATAAGTACTGGCAGTTTTGCTAATTAGCATATAAAAAAGTAAATAACAAAAAATAAAATACAAACAATATGCAAATAAACAACTTCATGTCCAAGTGCCTCTACTAATAAAAGTTTTAAAAAGTAATAACTTGATAGGGGTCAGTATGACCAATGTATTTAGTAGAAGATAGTTAAAAAAAGTTTAAATAATAATGTGTACTTGGGATCAGTCCTTGGAAGCTATCTTAGAAGAGACATTTTCCTCACATGTTGTTCTATTGTTGATTACTCAATACAGACTCAGAATATAGGCTCTAAACCTATTGCTTATGTCTGTGTGTACTTACACCTAATAAACTGCAGTGTTAGACAAGAGCACACTTACTTGAATTACTTTCTGATCAAACAGAATTGCTGAGTTCCTGTTGATTTATTCCTTAGACTGCCTGAAGTGAAATAGTTAAGTTGCCCCATTTGGGGGCGATGACAACCCTAGGTAACAGAGTGAGCCTGGCCAGGAGTGGTGTAAGGACAGGAACAAATTAATGCAAGTGGTTTGTTTGTGTTATTTTACAGTAGGTGTGGGGGGGGTGGAACAGGGTAGCAACCTGAAATTCTCCACACCACAGTCTGTGAGCTTATTTAAGGTCACCCTCTGTTGTTGATTTATGGGCTTGGTCCAAAAAAGTCTGATTAAGTAAAAAAAATTTGTGAGAGAGACAGGAAACACCTGGAAAAAAAGAAAAACCGGAAATGGTTTTGAAGAACAGCTTAGCGAATTTTATACAGAAACGTGGGAACGGCCCTTGAAAGCTGGAGCCTTAAGGGGCCCTGGAGCACTGTTGCAGTTCTATAAAGAATGGGAATCCTGAGCTGGTACAGGAAAAGGGAGGGATCCTAATGTTAATGGGAATAAAAAAAGCTGCATTACAGGGGGTATGAATGGCAGCAACAACATTAACCAGGAGTTAGAATATTTAAGGGTTAAAATAAAAATGTAAATATATAACTGATGTCATGGCAAAATCTGAAACCCTCCGAGTCACACCCCTCGCGCAAGCAGAGCACCCCTCGCGCTATGCAGAAGCAAGTGTGCACTAGGAAATAAAAAGAAGAAAAAAACAGGCTGGAGCAGCAAGTGTCTGTGTTAAGACATCCAAAAACGGAGAGTGAATCTGCTGTCAGAGCCTCAACACAGGAATCCCATAGTAGAAGTCAGGGTGACCACGGGAATGTAAGAAGCAAATTTGTGCTCTTAGAACTATGTTGGGAGAAGAGAAGGGTAGAGTGGCTGTGATTCGAAGTAGTCGTAGCCTGGGAAGGTGCGGGAGCGTGGGGGGCAGGTCAGATGAGGATGTCTACTTGTATCCTTCTCATTATGATAATGAGAAAAGTGATCCCCATGATCTTTCTTTTCCTGTGGGCACGTCTTGTTTATGGTCCCCTTTACATGAAACCCTGGAAAAGTCGTGGAAGCTCCAGTCCATGGCTCCAATCGTGACCACCTTAGTATGGAAATGGGGTGGTCAGAAGGGGGGAAGAACAGAAGAGCAGAAGAGTTTTTTGCCATAAAACAGTAAAAAAAAAGAAAGCCCTAAACAGCTCCAAACAGTTAAAATTACTGTACATGCTAGATCCCAAAAGGACATTTGGAGCACAATCCAAAAAAATTAAGAACCCGCTCTTGAGAAAGGGGGGAGGAGAAACTCAGCTGGCTGGCCTAAGTACAAATTAATGTTTAGTTTGTATTATTATGTAATCTCCCACTATATAAAATAAAAGTTTTGTTTTGTTTTGTTTTTTAAATCAAGTTAAAAGTTTTTAAAAATTAAGCATTCCCTTGCTCCGTGTTTGCTGGCATTGGAACTCCAGGTGTGCGTCTCTAATTGTATAAATCCAAAATCTGTTGTAATCGAGGCGAGGGAAGACTTCCCATAAATAACAGCAACATATAAAGTGAACAATACCCTTGACATCACTACTGACTCCAGTATCCTGGGAAAACAACTTACTCTTTTATACCCCACGGATGGATATTCCCCCACTACAGTAAAGCTGAAAGGCTTGGACTTAGACAAAGTAAACATCAGTGTGGGAATGAACCAGAACTGGCAATGCATTATAGTTTGGATTGCAAAGGATTTTTACTGGCGATTACAGAATCCCTCCTACTTTGGTGGCAACATCACAATTCTTATGTATTCATATGGACTTGTTGGAAAAGCATATTTGTTAATAAATCAATTAAAGACTACTCATATGTATGGAATCTGTCAGGCTGCTAATTAATTGTAGCAAGCCCAAATGCACTCACCTGAGGAATGAAATCGCTAAGCGAACAACCCCACGGGAAAAGACAATCCATTGTAGGCTGTAATATTCTCCCTTGTTTCCAAAGGCACTCAATGACAAATTAAAAAAAGCAAAATTGCAAACAGTGACAACAAAAAAATGGAAAATTCTTTTGTCTTGCACCTAAAACGCCCTGGATTTTCAGAAAGTTTACAACAGAAATAAATAATGTTTAAAATAAAGATGATTAAATGATGCCTTGGTAAAATAGTTATAAACATGCAGCCCGATACAACAGAAGAATGGCTCCTCCAGGGACCCCATAAAGAAAAAGGCATGGAAGTATAAACTTTGGAACCTCCTGTAAATAATTTAATTGGAGCATGTGTAGTTCAATCCAATGTAAAAAAGCAATTGGTAATTAATCCAACCCACACTCTAAAAAAAGGACTTGTGAATATTACCTAGCCTCTGTTCATCAGAGGATGGAGATGGATGGCAGGAGAAAGATCACTTGATCATTGCCTGTTAGGTTCTCTCCCTCTGGGGCACCTGGCATTGGCCACTGTCGGCAGAGAGGACACTGGGCTAGATGGACCTTTGGTCTGACCCGTATGGCCGTTCTTATGTTCTTATGTTATGTTCTACCTTAGCAAATATTTTAACAATAAAACCCCATTGTAAAAAGTTTGTTCAACCATTGTATGAGCTGAAAAAATTAAATAAATAATAATATTCTCTGACCCAGGGCCGGCTCCAGGCCACAGCGTGCCAAGCGCGTGCTTGGGGTGGCACGCCACGGGGGGTGCTCTGCCGGTTGCCAGGAGGGCGGCAGGCGGCTCCGGTGGAGCTCCCGCAGGCATGCCTGCGAACGGTCCGCTGGTCCTGTGGCTCCGGTGAAGCATCCGCAGGCAAGCCTGTGGGAGGTCCACCGGAGCCATGGGACCACAGGACCCCCCCAGGGAAGCTTGCGGAAGGTCCACCGGAGCCGCGGGACCGCAAACTGCAGACCACCCCCTGCGGCATGCCGCCGTGCTCGGGGCGGTGAAATTGCTAGAGCCAGCCCTGCTCCGACCCCATGTGAATATAAAAAAGAGGCATTTTAGAAACAGTTGGTGCTGGGGTAGAAGTTCTTAACAGCACAAATAAAAAGGTGGTTGCAAATAAAGTAAATGCAAAGGGTCAACGCCTGAAGGCATCCTTAGATTGGCTACGTTCATTCGAAATAGGGTGGCACAGGTTTTAGAAATATAGAAACAATTTTAAAACAAGGATCACCTCCGCCTCTTGCAGGCTGTTGGTGTCCTCCCTGGCCCTGGCATGCGTGGAAATGTAAATTATTAATATGGTAAACATATAGTTTGGAATGGAATAAATGAAATACCCCCATTAAAAATTTAAAGCATTGTTCAAAAAAAAATGCAATCCTGGTAAAAAAAAAATAAATTTTAGTTATAATCCAAAATTTTAAACAATCATTACATTTGTTTTATTAATGTCTAAGGTAAATAGAAAATAGGCTTCTTCTATCGCAGCCCCTGGCTTTAATATCAATCAAGCAGTAACAGAACCCAGAAATCATAAAGTATGGGGCATAAAAAAGGCCCAGAAATACAAAACAGTGAAATTAAAGTCTACTTTAAAAAATCTGGAATTATATATAAATGTATTAAAAATGCTTCACAACCACAAAATATATATTTAAAAGTAATAAAAAATGTCATTTTTTTCTATTAATCCATTTTGAAATAAATCTGTAGTTGTTTATTTGGGTAAGAATTGTGTGTGCCTTAAAAGTTAGTGTCCTGTGCTCATTGTTAATTATGTGTACAATATATTCCATAATCCCTCCCCTCCATAAGTTTTTTTGGCAAATTGTAGCCATTAAAAATGTAATTTTGATTTTTAAGTATCTGAATTAAAACACAGCCAATTAAAATTAAAATACATTTTACACTCCAATGTAATATCTAAACAGTAATTAAAAGGGTTAGCAGAGATTCAGAACACAATTGGTGGGAGACATCATTTGGATGGTCTCCCATGGCATCAGAAATTTTCAGTTTGGCTTTATATCCAACTGTGGTGATTCTAATGCTTCAAGTGCCACTGGTTGTTGTGTTCTTATCACTGACATGCTGGATAAGGAAGAAGATTGATAGGTTGCCAAGCCAGTGATTTTACAAACCATGGGCACCTCCCAAAAATAAGTACGTGAAGTCTGATCTTTAATGAGGCAAAGTCAGGGGTGAAACCAAAAAGTACCAGCAAGAAAATTCTTGCTCAGTCTTGGCTTAGAGCCTTGAGCCTAATGCTGGACTTTTAAAAGTAACTCACTGAACTAGTTTTTTACATATACTTACTTGTGAAAGTACATATATAAATGTAAAGGCCTCAATATTTGGCCTTTGAAAAGGGGAGTGTTGCCCTGGATTTAAACAATGTATATATGAGACCAGAATGTGATCCAGCTAATTGCCACCATATTATGTGCACTGCACCACAATGAATTAATAAAATAAAACAGCACATAGGTAAGAGTCAGTTTGGAGACAGGCTTTCAGAAGCAAGGTCATAACCACAGGCAGTTTTGCTAATCAGTATAAAACAAAGTAAATAACTAAAACAAAAAAAAGTAAACAAACAGCCTTAAGTCTAGATGCCTCTATTAAGAAAAGTTTATTAAAAATTTAGAAAATAATAACTTAATAGGGATCATTATGACCAACGTGTTTAGTAGAAGTTAGTTATAAAAAGTTTTAAATAATAACGTGCACTTAGGAGCAGTCCTCGGAAGCTATCCTGGCAGAGATGTTTTCCTGACATCTTTACTCCCTGGCAGGGAGGTGTTTGGCCAGCGCTGGCCTGTCATTGATTAATGAATGCTGTCTCAGAATGTAGGTAAATATCCGAGATGTTCTAAACCTGTTCCTTATGTCCGTGTGTGCTAACATCTAATAAGCTGCAGTGTTAGACAAGAGCACGCTGACTTGCATTACCCCTTGATCAAACAGAATTGCTGAGTTGCTGCTGATTTATTCCTTACATGGCCTGAAGTAAAATAGTTAAGTTGCCCCTTTGGGGGGTTTCTGACACCCCCAGGTAACAGAGCTCCTATATTTTTTCCAGCTCTCCTCTTTGTGGCAGAGACCTCTGAATATTTTGGGCAGGGTTGGTGGTTTGACAGTATGTGACCATGCTGCTCCTTGTGAGGGTATGATTCTGCCTTCACAGAGCTTTTCCCACCTAGGTTCTGTTGGATCCAACACAATCACTTGCAGCTGGCTGAAGACAGAATTTGGCTGGGAGGTTATTATCAATGTATCGTTCAATCCATCTACCTTGAATTGAAATTGTGATGACAATGTCTTCAAGCAGCTTCTGCCCTCAGACACAGTGGCCCCTTGAAATGTGGGACTAGTTTAATGCATCGACAACGGCCTCTGTGCTTCACTTTCTATCTGCTGGGAATCTGCTCTCCCTCCAGGTGTGTGAATGGTCCATATTCCCTGTGTGTGTGAGACAGCAGGGATCTTCTGGGAATCATCTGACGTTGCTTATTTATAGTACAACAGTACTCAGAGGCCATAATTAGAAACTCTCTGCCCAATTCTCTCTCTGCCCAACCTTCAGAGGACAAAAAAAATCTCATCATAAATAGGTTCCACCCAAACTTTTGAAATGCACAGTTCTAGATTCAGTATGTACAAATTATCCTTCACTTGGTATGGAGTGAGCCGTCTGCCGAAGCCAGCCCAGGCAGTGTCAGGGGCTGTTTCTCTGAGTGCAGGTTGAGATACCTGCCAGGTAAATGACAGATCCCAAGAGCAATACCCACTCCCAGGAGTGTTCTATAGCACATTGTAATACTCCTCTGACAGCAGATCGGTCTCATTCACTTCCAGGTTCGGGGACAGTGATTTATTTATAGGCATGTCCATAGTGCTCATTGGAACCAAGCTCAGACATTTGTGGATCCGGTTTCACACCCTCCCCGCCCTGTGTGAGGTTGGGGGTATCATGATCCACATCTTACTGACAGGGGAACTGAGGGTGCAAGACAAAGCCTGAAGAGCACATTGCACTCCTGAGACCCAAGCTGGTGCCCTAGCTACAAGTGCCCGGTCCAGGTGTTTGCTTTGGGTAGCAGACATGCCATGGGATGTTTGTCTGGTTGTTTGCATTCTCAGACATGGAAACGGGTCTATCAGTTTTCATTTTTCTAACTTCCTCCAGGCCAGAATGGACGGCCATCTTTCCCCTGGGAGTGTCCCTGCCCCCGAGCCCTGTGGGTGAGGAGCCCAATGGAATAGAAATGGGTTCTTCCAAAATGTGACAGGAGGCCGCGATTCCAGGACAAGCTCTCTGCCTCTCCCTCCAGTGACAGGCAGCCTCCGGGTTGGGGCACCACTGCTGCTTAATTGAGGCCTTGTCTACATGGGAAAGTTGAGCCTGTTTTTAAACCGATTTACTGAAACGGGTAAACTCCCATGTGGATGCTACTATTTCACTTTCAAAGGGGCTAACTTCAGTTTAGCTTAGATTGATTCCCAATCAGCTTAACCTAAACTAAACTAACAGAGACCAGGCACAGGTTTGCACCAGTTGAATGAAAGCAGTTTAAACACATTCCTTATATGAAACTGGGGCAATTTTTTCATGCAGACACATTCTGAGGCCTCATCTATACACAGACCAGGTCTACACTACAGACCTATCCATGTCGTTGGAGAATGTGAAAAATCCACACCCCTGAGCAAGGTAGTTATACTGACCTAATGCCCTCCCCGTCCCAGATAGCACTATGCCTCCTGCTGACAGAGCTCTTGCCTCTTGGGGAGATGGATTAACAACACAGACAGGAGAAGCTCTCGCATTGGGATGGAAAGTGTTATAGCTGCTCTGCTGCACGCTTTAGCACCGTACATGAAGACAAACCAAGAGATTTGCACCATTTTAACGAAACTGGTTAAGTTAAACCGATGCAAACCCTTTTGTGGACACTTTTATTTTGGTTTAAATCTCTCCCTTAGTCTGAAATCAAAATGTCCACAAAGTCTTTTGCACCAATTGAACTGAATGGGTTTAAATCACACCTTATGTTAAACGAGTGTAACCTCGTGTATATCCGAGCCCCACGGTCAACTTTACACTCAGTGATGCTGCAAAAGCCAGGCCAGCAGCTGCTGGACGTTCTCCTAGCATGTGCAAAGTCACTAGTACGCTGCACTGAGATAATAGACAGAACTCTGCTCATGGCTCGCTCATTACAGGCTGAGCTGTAAATACCTGTGCGGTTAGTACTGAGGGTGTGAGTAAAGTTACCAGAAGGGTTCATTGGAGGAAGGCAGGCTACATCTGTGGGAGGAATTCCCAACTTGGGGAGATGTACCCACGCTAGCTCTGACCCAGCTCACTCCCTACAAAGAGAAGAGTAGCTGCCGCGTTGCGAGCAGTGGGACACGCCAGCCTCCCAAATACACAGATAGGGGTTCTGATGGGCTTGAGCTTGGCCCCTCACGTGGCCACAGCTACCCTGCTGCATTTAACATGCTGGCTCTCTCAAAGATGGGAGCAACGTCTCCAGCTGCTGTGTAGACAAACCCACAGAAACCAGATGGAGGAGTGAGAAAGTCACCGGGGGAGAAGTAGGCAAGGTGTGCCCTGCATTCTCATCATGAAATCATTTGGTCCCAGTCCTTTGGGTGCTTTGTGTCCCACCAATGTCCATAGGACTCCTGGGCTCAGAGAGCTCCCAGGTCAGACCCCTGGTATGAACCTCTTGCTTCCTTCCTCCAAAAGGCAGGGCTGTGAGAAAGGCCACAACTCTCCCAGGAATATGCAGGTTCAGTCCTGTGTCACCTGCTACCAGGGCCATCCTTAGGCAAAGGCAGCATATGTGGCTGCATAGGGCACAGAAAATTTGGGGCACCTCTGGGTCTTAGTGTCTAACCTCCCCACAACCTTTCCCTGTCCCTGTTCTGAGCCTTCCTGCAGGCTCCCACCACAGCTGGCTGCTGCAGCCTGGTGAGTCTTCTTCCAGAGGGGATCTAGTACTTAAAAGTGAAAAAGCCTCCAGCCTCCCAGACCTATTAGCTCAACACTGAAACTGTTAAAGAGCCATTCAAGGGGTAATGAAGCCATTTCACAGGCATTTGCCAACCCCCAGGTATAGACTGTTGGTTTCTGAATGTTCTGACAAAACCAGTGGTGCATTACTGTGATATTTACTCAGAAGAATGTGTTAGTCTACAGGACCTTCGTTTAAAATCTGCTCTCAAATATATTTCATTGGTGTGTTGCTGAAGATTATAAAATCATGTCACTAAAAAATCTTTGCATAGATTTTTAGATGCATGATCTGAGGATTTCTATTTAGCCTTAAATGCTTGGATCTTCAGACATACAGTTTTTTAAATAAATCTTTCAAACCCCCACCCCCATCTAATATACACATGCCAACCCAAGCTGCTGCCAGGTATAAGGGCACCAGTTTAATAATACTGCATAGGGCCCCATAAATCCTAAGGATAGCCCTGACAGGGCAGCTTCACCCTAGCTGTGAATCCTGCAGAAAGAGACTTTTGACACAACAGAACAGTCCGGAGGAACGGTTTGCTCTTCTCACCTGAATTCATTGCTGGAATTGATGCTGGCTTGACAGCCCTGGAGAAAGCTTAGGGGGAGCCAATCTACAATCCCCCAGGCCATTCCAATAGGCCTCATCTCTGACAGACAGAGGCTGCCTCTAAGGACAGGGAGGGCAGCTGAGTGTTCCAGGCCCGCTCCACCCCATCCTCTTTGCTGAGATTCCTTCCAAGGGATTAATTAGCCCCTGTTGTCCCACAAGAATCAGGCCTGAGCCATCCAAATCTTTTACTCACATGTATGGTAATGCTCATATCACTTTCCCTCCCCTCCTCTGCCGCAGGTATTCAGGAGGCAATGCACAATTAGTAAAAACGGTTCAAATCAAGTCCCTCTTTCAGCTGGTCGCAATGGGCCACGTCTCCAGTAGGTGTAAATGGGTACAACTCTAATGTCTCTCTGCCCGCTTCCAACAGCTCAGGACCAGTGTTCCCTCAAATTTTTGCCACCCATGTGCAGAATTAATTTTTGTTATGTGCACTGATATGGAGGTGATGTGTGACATATCACCTCCATATCAGTGCACATAACAAAATTCATGTGGAAGGGGTGGGGACAAGTGGTTTGGAGTGTGGAAGGGAGCTCAGGGCGGGGGCAGAGGGTTGGGATGCAGGGGTGTGAGGGCTGTGGCTGAGGTTGCAGGCTGTACAGTGAGGCTGGGGATCAAGGGCTCAGGGCTCAGGCAGGGGTGCAGGGGGTGAAGGCTCCGGCTGGGGATGCGGGTTCTGGAGTGCGGCTGGGGATGAGGGGTCTTGGGTGCAGAAGGGTGCTCTGGGGATTTGGCAGAGAGAGAGGACCTCCCCCAGTTCTCTCTCCCCACAGAAGCAACTGGGCTGGGGCAGAGGGACGCCTCTTCCCGCCACAGTAGCTCCAAAACTGAGGATGCGGGATAGGCACCCCTCCCCCAGCCCCCACAGGGTTCAGGTTGGGTGACCCTGGCAGTCTGGGCCGTGGCTCAGTCTGGGCCATCAGATTTTTCATGGACAGTTCATAGTGCATCTAATGAGAAGAGTGTAGAGAAAAAGAATCACAGCTTTGAACTGCTACAGAGCCCTTAATTACCACTAAAAGCCAAGGTAATGAAGGTGGAATGTCTGCAGTGCAGGAACCAACAAAAAGGTTATTTGTTACTCACTCTTCGTGTGCTATTAGCTCAGGATAGATAAAGAAGTAACGCTGAGAAAATGCCACCTTGTCATGTTTCCTTCAGCTGGTTAATGATTGTTTTCATCGTTAGTTACAGGGGCAGGAAGCAACCATGCAGTGGAACTGAATGCACCCAACTGGATCCACCATGGCACCTTCAAACTGGACCATGACCCACCCCTCCACCTTCATCCTCCTCGGCATCCCAGGGCTGGAGGTGGCACACGTCTGGATCTCCATCCCCTTCTGCTCGGTCTACATTCTGTCCCTCCTGGGGAACGGCCTCCTCCTGGCTGTTATCAAGACTGAACCGAGCCTCCATGAGCCCATGTACCTTTTCCTTTCCATGCTGGCGCTCGCTGACCTGGTCATATCCACCACCACCCTGCCCAAAACCCTCTGCATTTTCTGGTTCAGGGACCAGGCCATTCACACCAATGCTTGCCTGGCCCAGATTTATTTGATTCACTCAATTAGTACCATGGAGTCTGGGTTCATGCTGGCCATGGCCTTCGATCGCTATGTCTCTATCTGTAACCTGCTGCTACACTCAGCCATCCTGACCAATCAGGTTGTAGCCAAGATAGGGCTGGGTATTGTGATGAGGGGGGCTGTGTTACTGGGCCCACACCCATTCTTGCTGCAGCGGCTCCCATACTGCAGGACCAATGTCATTTCTCACACCTATTGTGAGTTCATGGCACTGGTGAAACTGGCCTGTGCAGACACAATGGTTATGAGTGCCCATAGTCTAGTTGTGGCATTTCTCACCGCGGGGTTAGATTTTATCCTCATTGTCCTCTCCTTAATCCTGATTCTTCGGGTTGTTTTCAGACTCTCCTCCAAGGAGGCACGGCGCAAGTCCCTCAGCACCTGCGGCTCCCACGTCTGTGTCCTGCTGGTGTTTTACACTCCTGCGTTCTTCTCCTTCCTCTCCCACCTCTTCGGCCACGTGGCTCCCCACGTTCACATCCTCATCGCTAACATGTACCTGCTCTTCCCTCCCATGACGAACCCCATCATCTACGGGGTGAGAACCCCGGGGATCCGGCAGAGGATGCTCCACATCTTGGGCGTCAAACCAGCCTGAAGCCCATGGGACCGGTCAGCGGCTGGGGAGCAAGGTCCATGTGTAGTACTAGAGTTTTTTGTATTATGTATAAGTTAAAATGAACAATAAAGAATAATACTGTAGCATGAATTAAGTATATTTATGTGTGATATGATTTGACCATATTCTGCCGGCCACCCTTTCTGAAAGCAGAAAGCAATGACCTCGTGTGCCATTGGTAAAGATGCATCAGTCAGAATCTTGTATCTGAAGCTGATTTCAAGGCAGTAATAAACCTTCAGGGTCACTGCTTTGTTGTAGGTTTAAAATTAGCATTTTGTAATAAGTAAAAGAATGCAATGATTGTTTTCTACTGCATTGCAATCCGATGTTCCTGGTCAAATGTTCTGTGTAAATCAATCCTGTTTTATATGTGAATGAGAAATATGTGTGTTAAAAGATAAATGTGAAGGTCATCACAGGACCAGATGTTCTAGGGAGGAACCATGGACCAACATAAAGGCGCCAGGAGATAGAAACGTGCCCCTATTGAGATGTCAAAGGAGGGCAGTTTAATGACTCTAAAGATGAGGCAGGCACCTGTCAATTGGGGCAAGATAGCTTTGATTAAAACCAGCATGAGGTAACTCCCTGAGAGACTGATGAAGGAACAAAATAAAGAATGAGAAGAACAATTTAAGAAAACAAGCACTCATCAAACGACGATTCATTACAGCGTGATGATGCAAAACTCATTGGTCCCAATGAAGGAAGATCAGTATATAAACAGGGTGCTTTGCCATGAGATTTTTGGTTCGTCCTGTCAAGACTTCTCCAGAGCATCATGTCACGACTGATAGAACATGGCTCCCCTGTACCCACGATCAACCTAGCTGGCCACTAGGTTGCTCTGGACTGGTAACTATAACATTGACTGGGGGGACAGTGTGTGTGTGTGTGTGTGTGTGTATATGTGTGTGTGCGATTTAATGCATATGCTAATTGCTGTATCTCCAATAAATGTAGAGTATTGCTTTTCCCCCTGAAAAAGATCCCATATGATTCTTATAAGCATAACACATGCAGGTGACATCAGGGCCAGAAAGGTTAGGGATCCAGACGGCTGTCTCCTCCCGCTATGAAAAGCTACCTCATGATTGCTGAGCAGCAGGACTAATAAACACACTTGTCTGGGCCTGAAGCACAACACGACTTTCACTTTCCACTGATCTAGAACATCGTTATCGTTTGTCATTTCCACCTGGAAATTACTTTCTTAATGATTCTCAACATTGGGTTTGCTTATTTGACTGTCACTGCATATTGTGGAACTATCCACAAGGACTGGCTTCAAGTCTGAGCTTGACAAATTTATGTAGGGGATGATATGATGGAGGATAGGATAAAAATTCAAAATGATTTGGACAAACTGGAGAAATGGTCTGAAATAAATAGGATAAAATTCAATAAGGAAAAATTCAAATTACTCCACTTAGGAAGGAACAATCAGTTGCATACAGACGAAATGGGCAATGACTGCCTAGGAAGGAGCACTGCAGAAAGGGATCTGGGGGTCATAGTGAATCATATGCTAAATATGAGTCAACAGTGTAACGCTGTTGCAAAAAAAGCAAACATAGTTCTGGGATGTATGAGCAGGAGTGCTGTAAGAAAGACACGAGAAGTAATTCTTCCTTTCTACTCTGCACTGATTGGGCCTCAACTGGAGTATTGTGTCCAGTTCTGGGCGCCACATTTCAAGAAAGATGTGGAGAAATTGGAGAAAGTCCAGAGAAGAGCAACAAAAATGATTAAAGGTCTGGACAATATGACCATTGAGGGAAGATTTAAAAAATTGAGTTTGTTTAGTCTGGAGAAGAGAAGACGGGGAAGGGACATGATAACAGTTTTCAAGTACGTAAAAGGTTGTTACAAGGAAGAGGGGGAAAAATGTTCTTTTTAACCTCTGAGGACAGGACAAGAAGCAATGGGAAAAAGTTTTTTTCCTAATATCCAACCTAAACCTCCCCCACTGCAACTTGAGACCATTACTGCTTGTTCTGTCATCTGCCACCACTGAGAACTGTCTAGATCCATCCTATTTGGAACCCCCTTTCAGGTAGCTGAATGCAGCTATCAAATCCCCACCTCATTCTTCTCTTCTGCAGATTAAACAATCCCAGTTCCCTCAGCCTCTCCTCATAAATCATGTGCTCCGGTCCTCTAAACATTTTTGTTGTCCTCCGCTGGACTCTTTCCAATTTTTCTACACCCTTCTTGCAGTGTGGAGCCCAAAACTGGACACGGTACTCCAGATGAGGCCTCACCAATGTCGAACAGAGTGGAATGATCACGCCACTCGATCTGATGGCAATGAGCCTACTTATACAGCCCCAAATGCCGTTAGCCTTCTTGGCAACAAGGACACACTGTTGACTCATTTCCAGCTTCTCATTCATTGTGACCCCTATGTCCTTTTCTGCAGAACTGCTGTCTAGCCATTCGGTCCCAACCTGCGGCATCCCTGCAGCACAGCCAGGGCCTGGACAGGAGACCTGGGCCATGTGAGGGACAGACTGTGAACTGTCCTGACATTCCAGAGATGGGAGTTTGGGGGTCTCCTGTGCCACAGGGTGGGGATCTGGGTTTTCCTTTAACCTTTCCCATTATCTCCTTAGTTTTTTTATTTGGTTGGTGTTTAATAAATTGTCTTTACTTGAACTATATGTAATGATCAGTGGGTCAGGTAAGTACCTGGAGCAGACAGACCACCCTAAAGCGCGGACACCATAGCCCCTGAAATAAGTTACCACAATGAGCTGGGGGTTGAGCCCCCAAAGAATCCTGGGCCCAGCCTTGTTGGGGTTACGAGGACTCTGTCACACAGGGGAGTGGAAAGGGAGTCCTCAAAGTCAAACAGGCCTCTGAGTAAAGGGAGTGGCTGCAAGGTCTTCCACAATACAGATAATAATAAGAAATTATAAACACAGTGATCCAGCCAAATCAGGGCCTCGACCCCCTTTGCCTTTAGCTACAGACAAAGATGAAAACATTTTTGACAGCCACAGGGTGTTAGTAACTTGTATACAGGTGGATACAGCCCCCTGTTCGGCTTGGACAGGAGAATTTGTTCAATCTCATTTCAGAGCTTACAACCCCAGGTGCTCCACACTGGAGAAATACTCTGTGCCAGAGAAGCAGGCACAGAGTTCAGCTGTGGGAATCCAAGTGCTCTTCAGCCGGGGCAGTGCTGGAAAGTCTGACTCAGCCTGGAACATTCGATTTCAATTCCACCTGGGAGACACTGGAAGGAAATGAACCGAGAGAGAGAACAAATCCAGTGCAAATGTAAGGGGACTGCTGCCCCTTACTAACATTCATTGGGGGTGTTTGGTTGCTAGCTCCCAGCACTAAAAAGGGAGGGGTCGATGGGAAATCAGGGGCCTGAGACTGTCAGTCTCCAAGAACAATATGGAGAGGCCAGTGCTCCAGATCAGCCTGATTGACAGGGTGGGCAGGCTAATCAAGGAGTCAGGAGGCCAGGAGGATCCCGTCCTCCATGTGAGCTGGAATTGTCTGAGTCAGATGGAGTGTGGCTGAGCTAAGGAGAGAGCAGGGGCCCAAGCTAAGCTGCTAGGAACAGAGCTGCAGCCCAAAAAGCCAGAGCACAGTCCAGAGAGAGCAGACCTGCCCTGGGAGGGGAGCTGCAGCAACCAGAGCCAGAAGGGCCAGACAAGCAGCCCGGGAAGCAAGTTAGAGCAGAGAGCAGAGTCACAGAAGCAGCCTGCAGAGCAGACCTGCCCTGGGAGCAGAGCTGGAGCCAGAGAGGCCAGAGAAGCAGCCCAGGGAGCTGAAGGCAGAGCAGCAGCAGCAGTCACGCTGAAGCAGAGTGGAGCTAGAGCTGGGACTGGAGCAGTCTGGAGCTGGGTGCGGTGAGCAGCTGGGGAGAGCGAGGGGGACCCTGGGCAGTGGGCCCAGCACAGGGAGACGTCTCAGCCAAGAGGCTCTGCAGGCCAGACATGGAGGGGGATCATAACCCTGACAGGGTGGGGGTGAGCTGGGGAGAAGGGTCCTGCCACCCAGAGCCTGAGAGCATGTGGCCAACACTAGAGCAAGTGTCCAACCTGCAGCGTCCCTGCAGCACAGCCAGGGCCTGAGAAGGAGACCTGGGACCTACAAGGAACAGACTGAACTGCCCTGACATTCCAGAGACACTGTTTGTGATTTCTGCCATAGAGCAGGGTGATGTGTTTTCATTTAACCTTTCCCATTTTTCCTTAGGAGTTGAGCCCCCCAGAAATCCTGGGCCCAGCCTTGTTGGGGTTACGAGGACTCTGCCAGACAGCAGAGTGGAAGGGGAGTCCTCAAGGGCAGGGAGGCCTCTGGGTAAAGGAAGTGGGAGCGAGGACTCAGATCCTTTCGCCAGCCCACTTCACCGGGGCAGCACAGAAGCCAGGAAAATTCCCCACAATAGCTGGACCAATCCCCCGCTTACACAAACACTAATCCAGTCTCTATCCCTTCCAGAGGGCCCCCCTTGTTCCACAGCAGCTCTGGGAGGAGGGCCTGGCCTCTTTCCCATGGACAGGCCCCCGGCAGCTCTCTATCCACAGAAACATTATGTTGGTGTTTCTTTTACTAAATTTGTTCCCCCATAGCGGCCCCAGTGACTGGGATGCATTGGCAGGTTTCTGAGTGGGAGCGGAAGACGAGTCCCAGAGTTCGCACCTCACAGGACAGGGGAGCTCACAAACTGCAGCTAGTTCTGAAAACCTGAGAGTCACCTTCAGAAGATGACAAAGGTTCAGGCTCCCTCTTCCAGCCTTTGCTCTGCATCTCATCCAACAAAGAGTCCCTGCCAGATCTGGGTTCTGCCTGTCATACTGCCACCCGATCTCTCTGTGCCTCAGTTTACCTATCTGTATAATGGGGATATGTTCACAGTGACTTTCCTTCACTAGGTGCTTTGAAGATACTTTAATGAAAGGTGCAGCACTGCATGGTCATAGTTACAGGTGAGAATTACTGATCCCTGATTCGTTAGCGACAACTCTGTGTGCCTGCAGAGAGTGCTCATGTCTCCCCTCAGCCATCTGTCTCCAGAGCTGTCTGTCTAGAACCTACCTATCCATCCTGGGCATTTACACATATCAGACCATATAGAGACCTAGCCATTATCCATAGTTCTCTTACTAATCAGCTATAATTTTAAAATATACACAGATACACAGAGCAGCCAATTCCTCTCTGACTCAGCACAGAGTCCATGAGTTCACATCTCCCTTTGGGAAGGTCCCTTAATTATTGTTTATTCCTAAAGCTGGATAAAGAGCACAGAAGCATAGAAATGGAAAGAGAGAGATTGGCTAGAGTGTCTCCAGTCTCCAGCCTGTTTACATCCAGATGCCACTTTTCCCCAGAGGCTGAACAAACCTCATTGGGATTGCACAAAGCTATATTATAAATGGTGCACACACCTGTATCAGCTCTCGATATGCGATGTTGCTGCAGATGCTGGGGTGAGAGGGATGTGGGACACAGCTACCTGAGGGGGATTCCCGGGGAAGACACTTCCATCTCAGGATTTACAGGTATCTATCTCTTGCTGAGGAGCTCACCTGATCGACAAACCCAGTGCAATGTGGACGTGCTGGGATAGAGAGTAAGTCTGGGGTCCTTTCTGCTCTGTGCTGCCATTAAACATCCCAGGGCCCTTGCCACAGGGGCTGGGTTTGTTCCAGTATCACTGGCCAAAATGTCCCTCTTTCCTGTGCTTCCCTGGCAGGTGGCCTCCAGCTCTGATTGGCTGCATTTCAGTTACGCAGTGGATCCTTTAGGATGAAAGGTGTCAATAGATGTACAATACAAGGCCAAATTCTGAGGCCATGGCCCCACTGAAGCAAAACTCCCCTTGGAGTAAGAACTGAGTAAAGAGTTCAGGAGCCAGCTGTGTGTTCATGCACAGACACCGTCACCTCCTCCTCTTGCATCTCAGGGCTCTGGCTGTTAATGCGGGGAGAGGGGCTGTTACATGAGTGTTATCTGCTGGACAGCACGGAGGTACTAGGGCTCCCTACTGGAACAAGTATTAGAATTTTACAACATGGGCAACACACATTTTATTCTAGCTTCATTCTATTATTTGGCTTAACTGTTATGCCTGAAATGTTCAAAAAACAAATCAGGCCGAAGCAGACACCCAGCATGAGAAATTTCCTTCTAAATGGTTAAAGCTGGTAAAGTTATAAGCAATTGAAAATGAGGTCTCCTAATGGAAGGTGTCAGACAGCCTTAACTAACGGTGGGGCCACCAGAACTACCTACAGCGGCCAACCCATTTGTGAATCCCATTCAGCTAAGCTCTTTGCTGTAGTAATGTCTCTGGTAAGGATTATGTAAACAGTTTTCTTTTATCAGTGTTATATGTTCAGACTTCCAATGAAATTGAATGTTCCCTTGTTCATGTGTTGTGTGACAGTCAAAATAAATGCCTGATCTATTTTCTTTATAGATAGATGCATGGTGTTTAAGGCCCAAAAGGGACCATTAGGTAATTCATTCTGAATTCCTGCATAACACAGGCCATTAAATTTTACCCAGTTACCCCTGCATTGAGCTCCATAACTTGTCTTTGACTAAGGCCTGGTCTACTCTAGGGTTTTACATAATAGAATCATAGAGCCACAGGGTGAGAAGGGACCAAAATGGTGATCCGCTCTAATCTGATGCCAAGATTCAGGATTTGTTGCTTCTAAGCCATCCAGGACAAAAGGATATCTCGCCTCCTTTGGAAAACATCTATTGAAGCACCTTCCACAACCTCCAAGGCATCTGTTCCATTGTCCTCCTTTTCTTACAGTTAGGAATTTTTCCTAAAATTTCATCTACATCTGCTCTGCTGTTGTTTGAACCCATTGCCTCTTGTCCCACCCACTGTGACAAGGGAGAACATTTTTTCTACATCTTTGCTTTGCAGCCTTTCAACTATCTGAAGACAGTTGTCATGTCCTCGCTCAATCTTCTCTTTTCCAAGTTCAGCATACTCAGTTCCTTCAACCTTTACTCACATGGCTTGTATTCTATCCCTTATATTATCTTTGTCTCTCGCTGCTGGACACTTTCCAGTTTGTCTATATCCTTTTGATACATTGGTGACCCAAACTGAACACACTACTCCAACTCAGGCCTAACCAGCATCGAGTACAGGAATACTATTACCTCCCGTGACTTGAATGCTATGCCTCAGCTAATGCAACATAAAACTGTAGGGTTTTTTTTGGAATAGTAAACAAATATATCAATATAACCCCAGTGCAGATAGCATGAGGTCACTAGAGGAATTCTTCTATAAACTTAGGTAGCACCTCTTGGGGAGCTGGATTACCGACGCTGATGGGAGAACTCCGGCCATGAGCGCAGCTAGAGTCTATACTGAAACACTACGGGAGCGCCATTGTAACATCTTATGTGTAGACAAGCCCTTAAGCAGGTCTGCCAGAAAAGCATCCCAGTCTGGATGTGTAGCCATGGGGAGTTGGAGAATACACCACTTCTTTTCACAGTACGTCCAAATAGTTAATCACTCTATGTCATAAACAGATGGTTAAGGGTTAATGTCTCTTTTACCTGTAAAGGGTTAAGAAGCTCAGTGAACCTGGCTGACACCTGACCAGAGGACCAATAGGGGGACAAGATACTTTCAAATCTTGGTGGAGGGAAGTCTTTGTTTGTGCTGTTTGGTTCGTTGTTCGCTCTCGGGACTGAGAGGGACAAGACGTACACCCAGGCTTTTCCAATCTTTCTGAATCAGTCTTTCATGTTTCCAAATAGTAAGTAATAGCCAGGCAAGGCAGACTAGTCTTATGTTTGTTTTCTTAACTTGTAAATGTGTCTTTTTGCTGGAAGGATTTTTACCTCTGTTTGCTGTAACTTAGAATCTCAGGCTAGGGGGTGGGGGTCCCTCTAGTCTATATGAATCTGAGTACCCTGTAAAGCATTTTCCATCCTGATTTTACAGAGATAATTTTTACCTTTTCTTTCTTTAATTAAAAGCTTTCTTTTGAAGAACCTGATTGATTTTTCCTTGTTTTAGAATCCAAGAGATTGAGTCTAAACTCACCAGGGATTGGTGGGGGGAAAGGGAGGGGGGATGGTTAATTCCTCTTTGTTTTAAGATCCAAGGAGTTTGGATCTTTGTAAGCCTCTCAAGGCAACCCAGGGAGGAGAGAGTCTGGGGGGAAAAGGAAGGGGTTGGTTAATTTCTCCTTGTTTTGAGACCCAAGGGATTTGGCCGGTTGCAGCGTACCAAATTTAAGCTAGTAATTAAGCTTAAAAGTGATCATGCAGGTCCCCACTTTTTGAACTCTAAAGTTCAAAGTGAGGAAAAAACCTTGACACCCTAAATACTGAATAATTGACCCTTACCTCTTACTGGAATTTTCTGGATTCAGCTTCCAACCATAGGGCCTTGCTCTGACTTTTTCTGCTAGATTGCAGAGTCTGTTATTACCCATGGTTTTCTCTCTATGAAAGTCTCGCTGGATCATCTTTTTGATAAGTTGAATAGATGAAACTCTTTAAGACTCTCTCACTGTCTGACATTTTCTACACCCTCCAATCATTTTTTCTGGCTCTTTTCTGCATCTCTCCAATTACTCAATATGCTTTTTGAAATGTGGACCCCAGGACTGGATGCAGTTGGTTTCACACCAATGCCACATGCAAAGGTAAAATTCTTCCGCTGCTCCAACTCACCTCTCCCCTGTTTATGCATCCAAGGATCGCGTCAGTCCTTTTGGCCACAGGATCACACTGGGAGCTCACAATGAGTGGATTGTCCATAGTGACCACTAAATCCTTTTCAGGGTCCCTGCGTTCCATAATACAGTGCCCTAGTCTGTGGGTCGGGCCTGCATTCCCTATTCCGAGAGGCTCACTTTGCATGTGACTGTATTAAAACATTTTGTTTGCATGGGCCTCTCTCATCAAATGCTCCAGAACAATTGGTGTATCTGCTCTGGCCTCCTCATTGTAACCACTCTGCCAGTTTTTGGGTCATCCAGAAATTTTATCTGCAGTGATTTTCTATTTGCTTCCAGATCATTCATGAAAATATACAATAGCATCGGACCGAGAGCTGATCCCTGCAGAACCCTACTGGTAAGAGCCCCTTTTGCTGACAATGTGCCGTTGACAATGGCTTCCTGAGATTTTTCATTTAGCTAGTTTTTGGCCCATTTAAAGTGTGTTCTACTGATATTGTATAGTGTTCATTTTTTAATCTGAATGTTTTCCCCTGCTAAATCAAATGCCTCAGAGAAATCCAAATCTATTGCATCTGTGTGGCTTCCTTGATTAGCCAAACATGTACTGTCATTGAAGGATGAAATTAGATTTATTTCACAAGACCTGTTTTCCATAAACCACATTATTTACTGGCATTTATTATATTCCTAGATTTTATTTTATTTTTCCCTTACAAGCTTATCCTTTGTTTCCTAACTTAATCCAATCTTTCTTTTTCAAACTTCCTCTTTTTTTAATAGTTTATGTTTAACACTCTATTTGCCTTTTTATTTTTTAGGGGATCTGCTGCTGCCTGATTGCATACTTCTGATTCTGAACTAGATGTATGGTCATCATCATCGATCAGTTCGTAACTCTGGTGTTTATAATTCTGAGGTTCTACTATTGATGCTGTTTAACATTCTCCTTGACTGCTAGTGGACTGGAAAGTATTTCATCACCTCATGTGATATGAGTACCTCATGCAGCTTCTTTCTGAATGCAGAAGAAAAATATTTCTTAACAACATCTATCTTTTCTGCAACTTTAATAAGGTTCCTTTCTTGCTCTAGAATTTGGCCTAAACCTTTTTTACGATTTCTTTTGTTCTTAATATACTTATTAACCCCCTTTTTGTGACCCTGTCAAACACGGATTTTCCCCAGATGTCTTTAACATCTCTCATCAGTTTTCACATATTCCAGTTCGTATTGCTTGCTATCATTTTGCCATTTTCACATTTGATATATATTTCTTCCCTGGCCATCGCGATTGCTTCATTCACTTTGCCGTTGAACCAGGCTCTTAGCCAAAGCTGTCCACCTCCTTGGCTATAGAATCGTGGCTTTTTAGCTATCTAATAACCTCTTCATAAGGAAATCCAAGTTTTGTTTCAGTTTTCTGAATTTTTCCTCCAGTAAGTTTTGATGATAATTTTCCTCAGCTTTGGGGAATTTGCCCTTTGGAAACACCAAATGTCTGTAGATATTACTGATTGGGAACTGTTCTATGTCTGTCAATTTGAATGCAATCAATTCAATTCTGTTATTTTGTTCTCCTCTATCATATGTCCCCTTTTTTTGGTCTTCTCTAGACGAAAGAGTCGCAGACTTTTCAGTCTGTCTGCATATGGCAGCCTCTCCCATTCTGATAGCCTGACTCAGAAATCTCCTTTCTATTTACTGTATCCTTTATAGAGACTGTGTGACCAAAACTGAGTGCATCTCCAGAACAGCTTATTCTCCGTCCCATTTCTTAGGCATCCAAACATTGTCTTTCTTTTGGCAACACTGCAAATGAGCAGGTGTTTCCATGGAGCTGCTAGCAGTGATGTTCAGGGCTTTTTCTTGAGGTGTCCTCTAGTTGAGATCTTTCCCCTTGGCACATATCTTGGCAAAGGTTTGTTTTTTTTCCAATCTCAGATTTTGAGCAACTGGATGAATGGGGAACTTCCTACACCATGGACTCTGTAGCTTGGCTTGGGTTGGAGGGGACCTCAGGAGGTCATCTAATCCAACCCCCTGCTCAAAGCAGGACCAATCCCCAACTAAATCCCCAAATCCCTATGTGATTTCCCACAACATGACATGTAGGAATTATTTAAGCATGAAGCACCAGCAAATATGGAATTGGCATTGGTAGGATCAGTTTTCCTAATGAAAATGTCATTTTTCAGTATATGAAGAGCGATCAATCTCCTTCACCCACAAGTACTGCATGTTGTTTCTCATATTAACATTGTCTCTCCATCCAGGCATTTGTACTGTGACCATTGCCCTAGACTCTGGGCACATACAGGAAGTTAGGGGAACATATGGTACATGCAGGAGACACCATTCTGCCTCAGAGTTGGACACCTTCTCCCCTACTCCATGTCAGATTCCAACACAACTGACTTCTCCAACCCCTCCACCTTCATCCTGCTGGGCATTCCTGGCCTGGAGGTGGCCCATGTCTGGATCTCCATCCCCTTCTGCACCATGTATGTCATAGCCATCTTGGGGAACTTCACCATCCTGTTCATTGTGAAGAGGGAGCTGAGCCTCCATAGACCCATGTACTATTTCCTCTGCATGCTGGCCGTCACCGACCTGGTCCTGTCCACTTCCATCCTGCCCAAAATGCTGGCAAGCTTCTGGTTCAATTCCAGGGCGATCGATTTCAGTTCCTGCCTCACCCAGATGTACTTCGTTCACTGCTTTTTAGTGATGGAGACTGGGATCTTTGTGGCCATGGCTTTTGATCGCTACGTGGCCATTTGCAACCCCCTGAGATATTCCACGACCCTAACAAACCATGTGGTGGTCAAGATCGGCCTCGCTGTGGTGCTGCGCGGTGGCATATTTGTACTGCCCTATATCCTCCTAGCAAGGCATTGGCCGTATTGCAGAACCAATATCATCCCCCATTCGTACTGCGAGCACATAGCTGTGGTGAAGCTGGCCTGCGTCGACATCCATGTCAGTAGTTATTATGGCCTCTTTGTGCTGTTGTCTGTGATTGGTCTGGATGTGATTTTTATTGCTGTGTCCTATATCCGGATCCTCAGGGTCATCTTCAACCTCTCCACAAAGGATGCCCGACTCAAGACTTTTGGGACCTGCAGCTCCCATCTCTGTGTCATTTTAGCCTTTTACATCCCAGCTCTCTTCTCCTCCCTCATGTACCGGTTTGCCCACAGAGTGCCCCTGCATTTCCATGTTCTTATTGCCAATGTGTACCTCCTGCTGCCCCCCATGCTAAACCCCATCATCTACGGGGTGAGAACCAAACAGATCCGGGACAGGCTGATCTGGCTTTTTACTCATGAAGGGACCTAAAGTTTTCTCCTGGTACTTTGGCTTTCAGATCGAGCTCCATGCAGAGCTGGCTGGTGACATGGTGCTGGGCCCTCTTCCCTGGATCACTTACTGGATAGTCAAAGAGACGTTAAACCCTTTCCTGGCCTTGCTGAGTTGTGTCAGTTTGACAAATTGGGGAATTGGTCTATGTATAACTCGGTAACCATAGGCTTTACACTTTTTTAATGGCTGGTAACTGGATCCCCGAGGCTCTGCCTTGTGCCCCACTTCTTCCCTCAAGGCCCTGCCTCCTCCCTGCCTATTCTTCTGGGGCCTGCCCCTGTTGCTCCCTCCTCTCCTCCCCCATCAGTTCCTTGATCATGTGAAAGCTACTGTTGGCCCTCCCTTAATAGTTTACAAGCGGCCAGTGGTGAGCGGGGGCAGAAGTTCACGGATACAGTAGCCTGAACTTTTGAACTATCTTTTCCTTTCTGCCTCAAGGCAGAGAAAACTTGCTTCAAACCAGTTTTTACAGAACAGATAACAGAGTGTGGGGTTTGACAACCTACCAATCAAGTGTTAACACGCAAAGGTCTTTGTCTGAATGTGAATAAAAGGTTTGTGAAACTTGTGTAAGAGAGAGTTTTTTGTACTAAGGTACAAGGCTGTCCTTTTTTCTGCAGAATAAATAATCTTTTCCTTATCCCTTTCAGGCTGTTATTGGCTCTCAGCTAGGCAGACCCAATATTTTGGTAACAATCATCTCTACATCCCTCCCCTCCCAGCTGGGCTCCCTCTGCTCCAGAGCTGGGACAGGAGCTGTTGCAGCCTGACAAGGAACCTGCAGTGAGCACAAGGAGGATGCAGAACCGGGACTGACAGGCCAGTCAGGAGTGGAGAGGGAAGCCAGGAAGTTGTATAAAAGCAGCTGAAGGTTGGGAGCAGGATTCTGTGGCAGGCAGGTGAGACTGTGCATCCTATAGGGTGTGGGCCCTAATGCTCAGCTACAAACTCCTGAGGGCAGAGACCATTGTGTGGCTTATTTCCTTCACATTCAGTTCCCTTTTGTTCCTCCTGGCTGGGGGCCTGTAGCAGGCAGAGCCCTGCAATGGGGATGGGCTGGGAGCCCTTTGCCCTGAGCCAGGCCTTGGGGGCAGGGCAAAGATTCAGCTTTGAAGCTAAGAGGACAACAGCTGAGAGAGGCAGAAGGATAAGCCCCCGTCTTAGTTGCGAAGACAGGATGCTGGGCAGAGGCTGCGGTGCCTTTGGAGATGAACATTACACCATTAGCTGGGTATTTACACAATTACAGAGAAGCTTATCTGGAACTACAGGGCCCCCATTGCCCAGGGGCTGAAGCTGAACAGTGAAGCTGAGTCTAACATGCACACTGAATGACACTTTTCATCACTCCATTTAGCAGGCTGCTGAGCAGCATTATCCCCATGTCATTGATCAGCTGAGCCGCACAATGAGATGGTGGCAGAACAGACAATAGGAACCGAGAGTCCTGACCCTCCCAGCACCATTGCTCTGGCCATGAACTGGCTTTGCTCCTCTGGGTTCAAATGATCTAGCAGAAAGAAAGGGGGTTTCTGAGACAGGCTATGGGAATGGGCGAGACTTCCCTATGTGGACAGACTGAAAATTCGGGGGCTGTTAAGTTTAGAGAAGGGACAAACAAGGGAGCATATGATAGAGGAGAGGAAAATAAAGAATGAGACTGATTACATTCAAATGGACAAAGAGATCACAGTTACCTACCAGTACTATCTATAGACACATAGTGCTTCATACGGGCTAATTCCCCAAAGCTGAGGCAAATCATGAGCAAAATGGATTTGGAGGAAACTTTAGACAGAAAAATGGGATTGAAAATTGGGAGTTCTATAGAGGAGTTAATTGGATAAGTAAAAAGCCACGATTCCACACTGAGAAAGGTGGATAACTTTGACTACACACTCAGTTCAGTGGGAAAAGGAAGGCAGCAACTAGGGGTGGGTGGGGAGTAGGGGGAGCAAGAAAGCAATATATAACAACTGGGAAAATGAAAAATAGATAACAAGCAACACAAATTGGATGTTATGAAAATTGATAAGGAATATTGAAGAAAAATCAAAGTTTGGCAGAGCTACATATCACAAAATGGAGTTTATTAAATATATTAAGAATAAAAGAAATCATAGAAAAGCTTTACGTGAATTATGAGAGGGAGAAACAAAACTTGTGAATGTTGCTGAAAACGTAGATGTGTTCAAGAAATAGTTTTGTTCTGAACTGGAAATGAAGCAGTGTGCTGTACTCATATCACATGAGGTGATGAATTATTTGCCAGTCCATTAACACTCAAGGAGGATGTTAAACAGCTTCTAGAGTAGAACCATAGAGTTCTGAATACCAGAATTACGAACTGACAGACCAAGCACATGTCTAATTCGGAACCAGAAGTACGTAATCAGGCAGCTGCAGAACAAACTCAAATAAATAAATCTGTGTTAAGCATAAAGTATTAAAAAATAAAAGGAAGTTAAAAAAAGATTTCACAAGATTAGGAAACAATGGAAAAGCTGGCATGGGATTCATTTAAAATAAAAGTCTAGGATTATAATTAATGCCAGTCAAGAACATGTTTTATGGAAAACCGATCTTGTCAGATAAATCAGATATTGTCTCACCCTTTAATGAGAGTACACATTTGGTTGATGAAGGAAACCACATAGATGTAATAAACTTTGATTTCTCTGAGGCATTTGAGTTAGTATTGGAAAATATACCAGTTAAAAATGAACACTATACAGTATCAGTAGAGCACATATAAAATGGATTAAAAACCAGCTAACTGACACATTTGAGAAAGCTGCCCCACCATGGCAGCTTCCAACTGGACTATGACCCACCCCTCCCCTTCATCCTCCTCGGCATCCCGGGGCTGGAGGCAGCGAACGTCTGGATCTCCATCCCCTTCTGCTCCGTCTACATTCTGTCCCTCCTGGGGAACCGCCTCCTCCTGACTGTTATCATGACTGAGCCGAGCCTCCACGAGCTCATGAATCTTTTCCTTTCCATGCTGGCACATGCCGACCTGTTCGTCCACCCTGCCCGAAACTGTCTGCATTTTCTGATTGAAAGACCAGGCTATTTACATCTATGCTTGAATGGCCCAGATTTTTTGGCTCATTCAGTTACTACCATGGAGTCCAGGTTCATACTGGCCATGGCCTTGGATCGCTACATCACTATCTGTAACCCTCTGTGACACTCGGCCATCCTGACCAGTCGGGCCATAGCCAAGATAGGGCTGAGTGTTGTGATGGGGGGGGGTTGTTATTGGGTCCACACCCATTCCCGCTGCAGTGGCTCCCATACCGCAGGTGTTGAAATACAGGTACACAGTCAATATTCATTACTTCAGATACAAAAATGATACACACACACAAATGGGATAATGATAGTAAGCAAACCATAACTCTTCCATAGAAACCTTACATGACATACTTTGTAGAAGATTTGTTGTGATTATATAACAGTGGTAGCAACAATGATCTACACCAGTGATCTCCAACCTTTTTCATCTGGCCGGCACCAGACGATGAGCCACAGAGGACCGTGGTGGCGGACGAGCATCCACCGAAATTCTGCCAGCAAGCGGCAACAGTGATAGGTGTCGCTGCCAAAATGCCACTGACAAGCAGCGTCATACAGAGGCGTCACCACCGAAATACTGACAAAAATTGACACCTCTGGATGAAGCAGCTTGTCAGCGGCATTTCAGCGGATGCTCATCCATCGGCCAGTACGTAGGCACCCTTAGATGCCCCAGCAGGCACCATGGCACCCATGGGCACTGTGTTGGGATCTACACGGTCATATTTTAATCAGATAGTCTTGCAAGTATAATACAAAACAAGTATAATATAAAACAAAGGAAATCCTAAGAGTGGTACAATCCTTTTCTAGATGGAGATGGTCACACTGTTAATAATGATGCAGAAAGGGTAAACGTTCAGCAAACCTTTCTGTGCTGTATTTGGAAAGCAGCAGGATGATGCACTCAGGTCACATGAACTTCTTTCTAGTCCATTTGTAACTATGGAGAATGGTAAACAGCACCCAGTAGGTATCAATATTTCTAAATAATCAGCTCCAGATATCTCACACGTGAAGACTCCTAAAAGAGTTGTCTGAGGAGAGCTCTGACCCACTGATGCTAATTTCTAATAAATATTGGAATATGGGGGACAGCCTAGAAGACTGATAGAGAGCTAATGTTATACCAGTATTCTGAAAGAGATGACTTGGGTATTAAACACCAGTTAGCTTGATATCAGTCTGGGCATAATAATGAAATGGGTATAGGGGATTTAGTCAATACAAGATTAAAGAGAAGAACTGCAATTCATTCCAATGAACAAGATTTGATGGAAAATAAGGCATGTCAAACAGTGTTTTGTTTTGTTTTGTTTTGTTTTGTTTTTTAGGTGATAACAAATCTGGTTGATAAAGGCAACTGGGGAGTTGCAGAAGACTTAGACCATTGCAAGTTGTTTGACAGGTACCACATGACATTCAAATTAACAAACTAACAATAGACAGTGTCACTAGAGCACTCATTAGATAGAGTGAGAACTGGCTAACTGATAGATCTCAGAAAGGACATGTGCATGGGGAATCTTCATCCAACAGGGTTTTTTCTAGTGGTCACAAAGCTCCTTAAGCACCTAAGTCCCAGTGATTTGGGGCTCTAGGAGCCCAGCTGATTGGCTAGAGAGAGAAGCCTATTTCTATGTGTGATTGCCAGCTGTGAGCCCTTTCCTGAAGCGAGGTACCTAGGACAGGTCAGTGCTTTCTCCTGAGAGACCTGAGAAAGATGTGGGAGACCCAATTCAAAATCTCTGCTCTACCTGATTTGGAGCAGAGACTTAAACAAAGGTCTCCCATATCCCACATGAGTGCCCTGGACTTCAGACAAATGGTTATTCTGGATGGGGCACTTAGTTTGACTGGCTGGAGCTGTTCCACTTTGTACAAATAAACTTTCATTGGAGCAGGGATTTGAATCTGGGTCTCTTACATTAGAAGTGGGAGCGCTAAACCACTGGGCTATGGGATATTCTGGAGGTGCACAAACACAGATACACATGCAAACACACATACAGTCCCATGTGCGCGCGCGCGCGCACGCACGCACGCACGCACGCACGCACGCACACACACACACGGAGACATGTGCAAACACACACATTCCTGACCTGCAAGGCCCCATCTAGGAGGCATGGTCTGAGAATGCCTAACAGATCAGGCCTTCTGTGGAGATGGGCAGGGAACAACTCACTGGAGCATCCCACCAGATTTGAGGCCTAAACTAAGACTGAGCAGCTTGTTAGCTGTGGAGCAGTGTCAGAACTCAGGTTGCGTTTTGCAGGCTACTGGTGGAAACACAGGCCGCTGCAGGGTCAGGCAGGAGATGAACTGGGGTTTGAGAAAGGCAGCAGTGCCTAAATTCAGTATTTACTTAAGTGCCTTTGTGAATCTAGCCCTGGATGATTTTCTGGAAGATGCTTTGGTCAAACAGAAGTTAAGGTTGTTCAAAGCCAAGAGGGCTGGCTGGCGACGCTTGGAGAAATCAGCCAAATTCATGGACGTCCACTTCTCACTTTTAAAGATTTTTCTTTCCTTTTTTATTTGTAAAAGGAGCAGGCTCCCTTGAGGAAAAAAAGTTTTTATCTGCTCTTCCCATCCTCCTGTGGCTTGCCCCACTAGAATTTGAGAAATGTCCCTTCATTAGGTGGCTAGCAGCTGTCACACCATCATGGGACGAGAACACGGTGTGATGCTGCATGACTGAATATGACTATTTTTATCACTGTTGTTATCACTGTTCTACAATTGCAATAAATCTTGTACAAAGCGTTTGCACCAGGGAGCTGCTGCCCCTTAATGGATCTTTAATGGCTCCCAATGGAGCAGATTACTGTCCTACCAGTGAAAAAAGTCCACAGTAATTAACTTGCATACAGTTTATCTGAGACGGAATTACACAAGCAGCAAAGGGTTATGAAGCACATAACTCCTATGTTAGACATTAAAGAACCATACATTAAGAACGATACATTTGTCATAACTATAAAGGGAAGAGTAACCACATTTCTGTATGCAATACTATAAAATCCCTCCTGGCCAGAGGCACAAAATCCTTTTATCTGTAAAGGGTTAAGAAGCTCAGTTAACCTGGCTGTCACCTGATCAAAGGGACCAATAAGGGGAAAAGATACTTTCAAATCTGGGGAGTGGGAAAAGGCTTTGTTTTGTCTGTTCTTTGTCTGTCTGTTCTGTGTACTTGCCAGAGACAGATCAAGAAGGCAAGCAATCCAACTCAATTAGAATAAGTAAGTAATAATAAGGAAATGCATTATCTTACTTTTATTTTGGCTTGTGATTTGCCTTGTCCTAGAGGGAGGTTTATCTCTGGATTTGTAACTTCAAGGTTTTGCCTAGAGGGGAAATCCTCTGTTCTTGAGTATTTTGTTATTCTGTAGAGTACCTACCATCCCGATTTTACAGAAGAGCCCCACCTGTGCAGACTTGCTACAGGAAGTGCACGGTGTGGAAGGGGATGCTGAATGCTCCGAGATCAGACCCAGGAAGACCAAAGCTTGTAAGCTTCTTGCCCTGGCAACAGTCTGATCGGAAAGAGAAGGATCCCCCAGAGTCCTGACTAGCTTTATACAGAGCAGTTCCAGATCATCCACCTGGTGACTCTGTGACAGAGGGCAGCTGGGGGTCTGTCCTGGGCCAGAGGCCTTGGCCTCCTGCCAAAGCTGCCATGGAACAAGGCGAGCCCTATAGGTATGATAGAGACTGATTCGTATCTGGGGATGTTTCCCTAGTGCAGAGCATCTGGGTTTTTAAGCCCTGGAATGAACAAATTCTCTAGTCTGAGCCCAACTGGGGGCGTGTCCACCTGTATTCAAGTTACTAACACCCTGTAGCTCACCAGCATGGCTTGACCATCATCTGTAGCTGAAAGCAAAGGGCTGTGGCGGAGGCCCTGATCTGGCTGCATTATTATGTGGCTTATTTATGATCATTATTTGTGTTGGGGAAACCTCCAGAGTCCCTGCTCCAGTTCAGAGCTTCTTGTGCTGGGCCCCTTCCAAACACTGAAGGAGAAACAGCTCCTGCCCCAAGGAGATTAGAAATCAAATTAAGACAAGACACAGCTACTGTGTGTAACACACCAGAGGGGGGCAGGTGAGGAGATAGGGGAGGAACAGCACTAAGAATGAGTGATTACATAGGCTGCTGGGTGGGTGTGAGACAGCGGAAATGCACAGCCCTGCCCTGTTAGAAGTATGTCCTGGGCTGTTAAGAGCAGAGCACGTATTCGGGGAATCTAGATTGGGGTTAGCTGCTGCATCGGACACAGCCTTTGCACTTGAGATTAGAAAACTCACTGGTATTCTCCCTTGGATGGCATTAGCCAGGACGTTGGCTGACGATCCCATTACGTAGGCTTGCCCTAGGTGTAGGCTCTACAAGCACCCGATATCCATTGGTACTTCCTGGTACCCAGCAGAGCTCATTGAGGATCCAGGTAGGAATAAAGGTCTTCTTCTACAGCCCATTTTAACATTTCCAATCTGTCCCCGGGGGCTCAGGGAACGACACTGCCTCTCCGCTCAAGCCAGTACTGTGCTCAGCATAGCATTCTTCTTAGAGTGCCCGTGATGGTTCATCCTCCTGGTTCCTCCTTCTGGAAAAATGTTGCTATTAATTTGTGAGTCTTTGGCTCTCTGTTCTTTAAATTATATCTTGGCCTTCCTAATTATATTGTTACACTTCATTTGCCAGCGTTTATGTTCCTTTCTATTTTCCTCAATAGGATTTAACTTCCACTTTTTAAAAGAAACCTGTTTGCCTCTCACTGCTTCTTTTACTTTGTTATTTATCCCTGTTGGCTCTGTTTTGGTTCCCTTACTTTGTCTTTTAATTTGTGGTATGCATTTAAGTTTAGCCCCTATTATGGTGTGTTTAAAATGTTCCCATGCAGCTTGCAGGGATTTCACTTTTGGCTCCGTATCTTTCAATTTCTGTTGAACTAAATTCTTCATTTTAGTGTAGGTCCCCTTCTTAAAATTAAATACTATTGTATTGGTTTTGCTGTGTTGTATTCCCTGCCACAGGAATGTTACATTTTATTATATTATGGCCACTATTACCAAGTGATCCAGCTATATTCTTCTCTTGGATAGATCCTGTGCTCCACTTAGGAATAAATTGAGCATTGCCTCTCCCCTTGTGAGTTCCAAGAGTAGCTGCTCTAAGAAACTGTCATTTATGGTGTCAGGACACTTTATCTCTGAATCACGTCCTGAGGTGACATGTACCCACTCAATATGGGGTAGTTGAAATACCCAAATATTATTGGTTTTGTTTTTATAGCCTCTTTAATCTCCCTGACTATTTCACAGGCACTATCACCATCCAGGTCAGGTAGTTGTTAGTGTGTCCGTACTGCTATTATTCCTATTATTCAAGCATGGAATTACTATCCATAAGGATTCTATGGTACAGTTTGGTTGATGTATGATTTTTACTTCATTTGCGTCTATGCTTTCTTTCACATCTAGTGCCACTCCCCCACCAACATGACCTGTTTTGTCCTTCTGATGGATTTTGTACTTTGGTATTATTGTGTCCCACTGACTATCTTCATTCTGCCAAGTTTCTGTGATGTCTCATATCAATACCCTTACTTAATACAAGGCGCTCTAGTTCACAGGTTGATGCAATTATCAGTACACTTTATTTGTAGCTATTTCCCAACACCACCTTACGATCTATATGCAGGTATGTCTCACGGACAGGCTTTAGAAGCAGACCAAAGACCCCAGTGCCTCTCAGCCTCTGGCCTCTTCCTCTCTCTTCCTCTCCCTCAGTTTCCTTCTTCCCAGCACTATTACAGCTCCTGGTTAATTAGGCAGGTAGCTGTTGCTAGTTGTCAGGCAGGCACCAGCCAATTTAGCCTGCCCCAATCTACTCCCCTTAATCGGAGCTGGTGTGGCAGGGGATGATTAAGCACTCCTTGCCCAGCATCCTGTTACATTCACTCATCTCATCATTTAGACTTGTAGCATTTGTATATAATTGTCACTTTTTAAGTGGTCCGCCATTATGTGATATAATTGACTGGGACTCTTTTGTCATTTGACTGTTTCTCATCAAATCCAACCCATATTTTATCTTCCATCCTCTCCTCCTTACTACAACATAGAGAATCTTCATTAATAGATCCTCCCCTAAGGAAGGTCTCTCTCTGAACCATGAGGTCATCTACTCCATTGGCTTGCCCCCAGCCCTTAGTTTAAAAACTGCTCTACAATGCTCTTAATTTTAAGTGCCAGTAATCTGGTTCCACTTTTGCTTACTTGGAGCCCATCCTTCTTTTATAAGCTCCTCCTTTCCCAAAATGTCCCCCAGTTCCTAATAAATCTAAATCCTTCCTCCATACACCATCATCTCATCCATACATTGAGACCCTGAAGCTCTGCCTCTCTAACTGCCCCTGTCTGTAGAACTGGAAACATTTAATAGAATATTACTATGGAGCTTCTGGATGTCAATCTCTTACCTAGCCACCTGAATTTGGCCTCCAGGACCTATCTTCTATGGACACAACTCAATTAGTGGTGGGATTTTTCACTATCTCCTCGGATGGCCAAAGACACTCCCTCTGAGATACCTCTTTATACACCCATACAAACAAGTTACTTGTTGCCCCTCTGACATGTCTAGGTGTTATTCATTACCTTGTATGTGTTGGTTCGATCAAAACATCTCTTTCATCACGCTGTCATCCTGATGTTATCTTTAAGATGGGTCAGTGGGGATGCACCACTTACACCAGCTGAAGATTTATCCCAAGTCATTTAACTAGAGATAAAGCGTCGGCAGAGACTAGTGAGCTGGGAGCAAAGAGTCTCAGCTCTGCCATGGTTTCTCGGGGTGATCTTGGGCAAGTGAGTTCCTCACTCTGAGCCAGAGCTTCTCCATTCATGAAATAGAAAGGATTACACTGCTCTACAGCCAAAATGCTTCTGAAATAAATGTAGTCCAACTTTACTAATTGTGGGTCACTGAGAACGAAAATGATGCTTAAAATTGTTGATTGGCTCTAGTTTTCAAGATATGCTATTGGGTCAGTATATACGACCCTTGACTTGGGAATGGTGGAGGATAAGTGAGTTATAAAGGGAAGGGATCTCAATTTAAACCAGAAATGACTAAAATACATCTTTGACTGGATCTATGAATAAATGTATGACTGGGTTTGGACAGTACTTGCTTTTGAGGCAAAACAATGAATGATGCAGTCTGAAGCTGGTATTGAATCATACATGATATGAATTGCATCATATTATTCCTTACATCACTCTGCTGAACAAATTGTCCTATATCAGCTCTAGAAATCATACAGTGTCGTGCTCTCTTATTTGTCAGTGTTTGATTTTGCAAAGGGACACATTTCTGTTTAGCCAAAGTGAGCAGAGATGCCTAGTACTTGTGTGAACGGTGCAGATAACTTCTGCTATGTTTGTGGTGAAGTGACTTTTGCATCACAAAAGCGCAGTCTAACCACTATGGTTAAGAAAGCCTATCACCTTTCTTTTGGCTGCAAAATTGGAGATTAGGACAAGAGGTGGGCCTCAGACATATGCTGTAACACTTGTGCAACAAATCTTTGCCAGTGGTTGAACAGGAAAAGGAAATCTATGCCTTTTGCAGTGCCAATGATTTGGAGAGAGCCAACAGATCATACCAGCAATTGTTACTTCTGCATGGTGCCTCCAGTTGGGAAAGGTGTGTCAAAGAAGAAAAAGTGGACTGTGCATTATCCAAACATTCCATCAGCTATACGCCCAGTACCCCACGGAGAAGGACTGCCAGTTCCTGATGCACCAGAATCATTCTCACTTGAGTCAGACGAGGAAGAGGAAGAGGATGAAACTTCTGGTCCTGAACCATCAATGTCACAGGACCCACATTTTCTCCCATCCTCCTCCTCTGAACCACACCTCCTAACACAAGGTGAACTGAATGACCTTGTCAGGGATTTGGAACTACCCAAGAGTAAGGCAGAGCTGTTGGGCTCCAGACTACAGCAGTGGAATCTCCTGGCAGGCTATCAGGGCAAATGGAGCCCATCAATGCTTGCAGACTATTGCTGGACAGTGACAAGAGATGCTCCATTTAATGAATACAAGAGACAAGCCAAGAAGCACCGAGTAGACACTGAATAGGACTAAACTATGTACATAATAGTTTTTTGCCTTTTGTTTCATAATAAATTTTATTTATATAACCCTTTTGCTGATTTTTCAAGTGTTACATAAACAGGACAGGTGAAATATTATCATGTAAAGCAACCATAAACACATGAAAAGACCTAGGTTTACAATTTATGATTAAAACTCTACCATCTATACAATATACATAGACATAAAATGTAAAAACTTAAATATCTTAGAAACAGTAGCCAATCAGTTGTTTTAATTGTCATATTTGAATTCAGCACATCAAAATACATAATAAATATCACATTTTATCTCTGAAGCAGATGACTTCTCAAAAATTGTAGACCAGTGTTATTTATTATTTCTGGTGTGCTGCTACCAAAAGCCCCTAATCAAGATCACATGCTGCACTGATTTGGTTCCTTGCAGCACATCCTTGGGCTCTATGCACTGTGCAGAATTCCAGGCAGCATGTGGTCCCTGGTAACTTGTCCCAAGACAAGGCTGAAAACAACTGTGTGGAAACTTGTTTTTGCGTCTGTAGTTTTTAGCTGTTTCTTTAATAAATCCCTCCTGTTTAAGAAGGATGGCAACTCCACTGGTCACGACACACAACTAGCCTCACTGCACCTAACAGAGCCCAGAGAAGCAGTGCCCATTCATGATCAGAGCAATGGTGCAGCAGGGCAGGAACTCCCTATTCTCAGCTCTGCCGCTGACTACTTGTCTTGCCCTGGGTAAATCACTTCACCACTGTGTGGCTCAGTCTGTTCAAAAAATGGAGAGACTGCTGCCTATCCTCCTAGCTAAAGAGCTTCTAGATGCAGTGATCAATTACATTTTGCATAGTATACATGAGACTCAACTTCACTGTTCAGCTTCAGTCCTTGGGCAATGGGGGCCCTGTAGCTCCAGATAAGGTGCCGTGTACATGTGTAAATAGCTGGCTAACGGAAGATGTGCCGTTCATCTCCATCCCTGTGAGACGCCAAAGCCACCCCGGCCTCTGCCCAGCATCCCGCCTTCCCAGCTAATGCAGGGGACCATCCTTCTACCTCTCTCAGCTGTTGTCCACCGAGCTTCGAAGCTGATCCCTTGTCCTTCCCCAAAGGCCTGGCTCAGGGCAAAGGGCTCCCAGCCTATCCCTACTGCAGGGCTCTGCCTGCTCCAGGCTCCCAGCCGGGAGGAATAAAATGGAACTGTTCCCTCAAGACTTTGTGGTTGAGCATTAGGCTTCAGAAGCTGTATGATGTAGTCTTGAGCACCTGCCTCGGAACGCTGCTACCAAACCTCAGCTGCTTTTAAACAGCTTCCTGACTTCCCTCTGCTTCTGAATGCTCTGTCAGCCCCAGTGCTTCAGTCATTGCAGGGTCTTTGACGGGCTGCAGCAGCTCCTGCCCCAGCTCTGGAGAAGATGGAGTTCAGATGTGGGGGAGGTGTGGGGGAGGAAGGTGGAGATGACCCACAGACTGATGGAGGGAGGAGAGTAGCAAGCAACAGAGTTGGGGCCTTGGGGGAATAGAAGGAGAAGAGGGCAGGGCCTTGAGGGAAGAGGCAGGGCAGAGGTGGGGCCTGAGAAGTCCATTGACCAGCAATTAGAAAGATGGCAACCTTATGAGTTAAGTATCAGAGGGTAGCCGTGTTAGTCTGGATCTGTAAAAGCAGCAAAGAATCCTGTGGCACCTTATAGACTAACAGACGTTTTGGAGCATGAGCTTTCGTGGGTGAATACCCACTTCCTCAGATGCATGTAATGGAAATATCCAGGGGCAGGTATATATATGTGTGCTAGCAAGCAAGCTAGAGATAACGAGGTCAGTTGATTGAACTCCCTGATTGAACTGACCTCGTTATCTCTAGCTTGCTTGCTAGCACACATATATATACCTGCCCCTGGATATTTCCATTACATGCATCTGAGGAAGTGGGTATTCACCCACGAAAGCTCATGCTCCAAAACGTCTGTTAGTCTATAAGGTGCCACAGGATTCTTTGCTGCTTATGAGTTAATGAGTTGTACACAGACAGAGTCCCCAGTTCGTCAGGCTGACACATGACAGTAGGTCAGGAAAGGGTTTAATATCTCCTTGAGAGTCCAATCAGTGATTCGGGGGAAAGGGCCCAGCACCATGTCACCAGCCAGCTCTGCATGGAGCTCGATCTGAGAGCCAGAGCACCAGAAGAAAACTTTAAGTCCCTTTATGAGCAAAGAACCGGAGCAGCCTGTCCCGTATCTGTTTGGTCCTCACCCCGTACACGATGGGATTCAGCATGGGGGGCACCAGGAGGTAAACATTGGCCATGAGAACGTGGAAATGCCGGGGTACATTGTGACCAAATCTGTACATGAGGAAGGAGAAGAGACCTGGAATGTAAAAGGCTAATATGATACAGAGGTGGGACCCACAGGTAGTAAAAGTCTTTAGCCGGGCGTCCTTTGTGGGGAGGCTGAAGATGGCCCTGAGGATCTGGATGTAGGAAACAGTGATAAAAAACACATCCAGACCAATCACAGAGAATATCACAAAGAGGCCATAGTAACTACTGTTGAGGGTGTCTGCACAGGCCAACTTCACCACGGCCATCTGCTCGCAGTATGAATGCAGGATGATGTTGGTTCTGCAATATGGCCACCTCCTCGCCAGGAAGGGATGTGGCATTACGAGAATGCCATCCCGCAGCACCACAGCCAGACCAATCTTGTCCACAACAGCGTTTGTCAGAATGATGGAATATCTCAGGGGGTGGCAGATGGCCACATAGCGATCAAAAGCCATGGCCATGAAGATCCCAGACTCCACCACTGAGAAGCAGTGAATGAAGTACATTTGGGTGAGGCAGGCACTGAAATCTATCTCCCTGGAATTGAACCAGAAGATGCTCAGCGTTTTGGGCAGGATGGACGTGGACAGGACCAGATCAGTGACAGTCAGCATGCAGAGGAAATAGTACATAGGGCCATTTAGGCTCGGCTCTGTCTTCACAATGAACAGGATGGTGAAATTCCCAAAGATGGCTATGACGTACATGGTGCAGAAGAGGATGAAGATCCAGATATGAGCTGCTTCCAGGCCAGGAATGCCCAGCAGGATGAAGGTGGAGGGATCGGTGAAGGCAGTTGTGTTGGAAACTGACATGGAGTAGGGGAGAAGGTGTCCAACTCTGAGGCAGAACGGTGTCTCCTTTATGCACTGTATGTTCCCCTGACTTCCTGTACATGCCCAGGGCCTAGGTTGATGGTCAGAATACAAATATCTGGATGGAGAGACAAAGTTAATATGAGACACTACATGCACTACTGGAGGCTGTTCTCATGGGTGAAGCAAATTGGTTGCCCTTCACCATTTCAAAAAATGATATTTTCATTATTCAGAGAAATGAATTATGAACAACTGACCCTACTAATGCCAATTCCATGTTTTATGATGCACTGTGCCTTAATAATTTCTTCACTTCATAGTGTGGAAAACCTTAATAGGCACCATAGACTCATAGACTTTAAGGTCAGAAGGGACCATTATGATCATCTAGTCTGACCTCCTTCACAATGCAGGCCACAGAATCTCACCCACCCACTCCTGTAAAAAACTCTTAACCTATGTCCCAGTTATTGAAGTCCTCAAATTGTGGTTTGAAGACCTCAAGCTGCAGAAAATCCTCCAGCAAGTGACCCGTGCCCCATGCTGCAGAGGAAGGCAAAAAACCTCCAGGGCCTCTGCCAATCTGCCCTGGAGGAAAATTCCTTCCTAACCTCAAATATGGTGATCAGTTAAACCCTGAGCATGTGGGCAAGACTCACCAGCCAGGAAAGAATTCTCTGTAGTAACTCAGATCCCACCCTATCTAACATCCCATCACAGACCACTGGGCATACTTACCTGCTGATAATCAAAGATGAATTGCCAAATTAATTGCCAAAATTAGGCTATCCCATCATACTATCCCCTCCATAAACTTATCAAGCTTAGTCTTAAAACCAGATGTCTTTTGCCCCCACTACTCCCCTTGGAAGGCTGTTCTAGAATTTCTCTCCTCTAATAGTTAGAAACCTTCGTCTAATTTCAAGTCTAAACTTCCTAGTGTCCAGTTTATATCCATTTGTTCTTGTGTCCACATTGGTACTACGCTTAAATAATTCCTCTCCCTCCCTAATATTTATCCCTATGATATATTAATAAAGAGCAATCATATCCCCCCTTAGCCTTCTTTTGGTTAGGCTAAACAAGCCAAGCTCTTTGAGTCTCCTTTCATAAGATAGGTTTTCCATTCCTTGGATTATCCTAGTAGCCCTTCTCTGTACCTGTTCCAGTGTGAATTCATCCTTCTTAAACATGGGAGACCAGAACTGCACACAGTATTCCAGGTGGGGTCTCAGCAGTGCCTTATATAACGATACTAACACCTCCTTATCTTTGCTGGAAATACCTCGCCTGATGTATCCTAAAACCGCATTCACTTTTTTAACAGTCATATATTGGCAGCTCATTGTCATCCTGTGATCAACCAATACTCCGAGGTCCTTCTCCTTCTCTGTTACTTCCAGCTGATGTGTCCCCAATTTAAAACTAAAATTCTTGTTATTAATCTCTAAATGCATGACCTTGCACTTTTCTATATTAAATTTCATCCTATTACTATTACTCCAGTTTATAAGGTCATCCAGATCTTCCTGTATGATATCCCGGTCCTTCTCTGTGTTAGCAATACCTCTCAGCTTTGTATCATCCGCAAACTTTATTAGCACATTCCCACTTTTTGTGCCAAGGTCAGTAATAAAAAGATTAAATAAGATTGGTCCCAAAACTGATCCCTGAGGAACTCCACTAGTAACCTCTCTCCAGCCTGACAGTTCACCCTTCAGTACGACCCATTGTAGTCTCCCCTTTAACCAGGGCCTTATCCACCTTTCAGTTTTCATATTGATCTCCATCTTTTCCAATGTAACTAATAATTTCCCATGTGGAACCGTGTCAAATGCCTTACTGAAATCGAGGTAAATTAGATCTACTTCATTTCCTTTATCTAAAAAATCTGTTACCTTCTCAAAGAAGGAGATCAGGTTGCTTTGGCATGGTCTACCTTTTGTAAAACCATGTTGTATTTTGTCCCAGTTACCTTTGACCTCAATGTCCTTTATTTTCTCCTTCAAATTTTTTTCCAAAACATTACATACTACAGATGTCAAACTAACAGGCCTATAGTTACTTGGATCACATTTTTTCCCTTTCTTAAAAATAGGAACTACGTTAGCAATTCTCCAGTCGTACGGTACAACCCCTGAGTTTACTGATTGATTAAAAATTCTTGCTAATGGGCTTGCAATTTCATGCTAATGGGCTTGCAATTTCAGCATTAACACGTTTCTTTTCTCCAACTAGGAATTGGCCTAAACCTTTTCTAGGATTTCTTTTCTTATAAATTTATTAAATAACCACCTTTTTGTCATCCTTAGCCCTGCCAAGCACAGATTTTACCCTGTGGTCTTTAACGTCAATTTTCATAACTTCCAATTTGTATTGCTTGCTATTTCCCCCCTCTTCTCTCATTTGCAATATATTGCTTTTATTCCCTCCCACCCCCTAGTCCCAGATTTGGACCTTAGCGTCCAAAATATGGGGGTTAGCATGAAAACCTCTAAGCTTAGTTACCAGCTTGGACCTGGTAAAGCTGCCACCACCCAAAAAATTAGAGTGTTTTGGGGCACTCTGGTCCCCCCAAACCTTCCCCGGGGACCCCAAGACCCAAATCCCTTGAGTCTCACAACAAAGGGAAATAAACCTTTTCCCTTCCCCCCTCCAGGTGTTCCTGGACAGATGCACAGAAGCAAGTTCCGTGAATCTAAAAAGAGGGATTCCACCCTCCCCATTTCCAGCCTTGGAAAACAGAAGTACCGAGAGCTAATCTCTCTTCCCCCACTCACCCAGAGGGAATGCAAAGTCAGGCTAGTAAATCTAACACACACAGCTTTCCCCCTGACTTCTTCCTCCCACCAATTCCCTGGTGAGCACAGACTCAATTCCCTGGAGTTCCCCACTAAAGAAAAACTCCAACAGGTCTTAAAAGAAAGCTTTATAAGAAGAAAGAAAAATACTTAAAAATGGTCTCTCTGCTTTTGTACTTACAACTCGGAAACAGAAGATTAGAAATCAAGAGACAGAAATCCTCCCATAGCCGAGAGAGAGACAGGCAGAAGACCAAGAACAAAGGACTCACACACAAACTTCCCTCCACCCAGATCCGAAAAAGTCCCTTTTCCTGATTGGTCCTCTGGTCAGGTGTTTCAGATCACTTCTTTCCAGGTGAAAGAGACGTTAACCCTTAGCTATCTGTTTATGACACACCCCCCAAATTGCAGACAGTAGGGAAGCTCACTGGCGGCGATTTCTTCCTAGAACTTTAAACTAAACAGATTAATACAACATATGCACCTTTACATATACCACTAAGTATATAACTAACAGACTTCTACATTCTAAGAACACTTTTTAACTACTGGATTCTGGGAAACTCTCACGGGAGAGTGCATCAGCTACTTTGTTAGAAGCTCCTGAGATGTGCTGAATTTCAAAATCAAAATCTTGGAGAGCTAAACTCCAACGAAGAAGTTTCTTGTTGTTCCCCTTGGCAGTATGAAGCCACTTTAGTGCAGCATGGTCAGTTTGTAGCTGGAACCGCTGTCCCCAAACATATGGTCGTAGCTTTTCCAGGGCGTACACAATGGCGTAGCATTCCTTTTCGCTGACTGACCAGTGACTTTCCTTCTCAGACAGTTTCTTGCTGAGAAACACGACAGGATGGAAGTTGTGATCTGTTGCTTTCTGCATGAGAACTGCTCCTATCCCACACTCAGATGCATCCGTGGTTACTAGTCCGGGGCCCTGAGCACAGGGTCAGACATGAGCGTTGCCTTAAGTTGGGTAAAGGCCTTTTGACACTCATCAGTCCACTTAACTGCATTTGGCTGGGTCTTTTTGGTCAGGTCGGTCAGTGGGACAGCGATTTGCCTGTAGTGTGGTACAAATCGCCTGTAGTACCCGGTCAAGCCTAAGAAGGATTGGACCTGTTTCTTTGACCTTGGGACAGGCCACTTTTGGATAGCATCCACCTTGGCCTGTAGGGGGTTTATGGTTCCTCGACCCACCTGGTGCCCCAGGTAAGTCACTCTGTTTTGGCCTATTTGACACTTTTTGGCCTTAACAGTTAGTCCGGCCTGCCTGATGCGCTCAAAGAGCTTTTCCAGGTGCAGTAGGTGTTCAGGCCAGGAGTCTGAAAAAATGGCCACATCATCGAGGTAGGCAACTGCATATTCTCCCAGTCCTGCTAGTAGACCATCTACCAGCCTCTGGAAGGTGGCGGGTGCATTTCGAAGGCCGAAAGGAAGGACATTAAATTCATACACCCCCGCATGGGTGACGAATGCGGACCTTTCCTTGGCAAGTTCATCTAGCGGTACTTGCCAGTACCCCTTGGTTAAATCTATTGTAGAGATGAACTGGGCACGTCCCAACTTCTCCAATAGCTCATCGGTGCATGGCATTGGATAGTTGTCCGGACGAGTTACCGCATTTAGCTTACGGTAGTCCACACAAAAGCGTATTTCCCCATCTGGTTTGGGTACCAGAACCACTGGAGATGCCCATGCACTGGTAGATGAGTGGATTATACCCATCTGTAGCATGTTCTGGATCTCCCGTTCTATAGCAACTTGGGCATGAGGAGACACCCAGTAGGGTGGGGTTCTAAAGGGGTGAGCATTACCTGTGTCAATGGAGTGGTATGCCCGTTCAGTCCGTCCTGGGGTGGCTGAGAAAAATGGGGCGAAGCTAGTGCACAGCTCCTTGATTTGTCGCCACTGCAGACGTTCCAGGGTGGTTGAGAGGTTCACCTCTTCCACGCCACCGTCTTTTTTCCCGTCATAGTAGACACCGTCAGGCCACTCAGCATCATCTCCCTGGACTGTAAACTGACAAACCTGTAAGTCTCTGGAATAGAAAGGCTTGAGAGTTAACATGGTACACTCTGGGCTTTAGTGAGGAATTGGGAAATGCTATGAGGTAGTTCACAGTTCCCAGGTGCTCTTGGACTGTGAACGGCCCTTCCCATGATGCTTCCATCTTATGGGCCTGTTGCGCCTTCAAGACCATAACCTGGTCTCCTACCTTGAAGGAACGTTCTCTGGCATGTCTGTCATACCAGGCCTTTTGCTCTTCCTGAGCATCCTTTAGGTTCTCTCTAGCAAGGGCTAAAGAGTGTCGGAGGGTGCTTTGTAGGTTGCTTACAAAGTCCAGAATGTTAGTTCCTGGAGAAGGCGTAAACCCCTCCCATTGCTGCTTCACCAACTGTAATGGCCCCTTAACCTCGTGACCATACACAAGTTCAAACGGTGAAAACCCTAAACTGGGATGTGGTACAGCCCTGTAGGCAAACAGCAACTGCTGCAACATTAGGTCCCAATTATTGGAGTATTCATTGACGAATTTACGTATCATGGCCCCCAAAGTTCCATTAAACCTTTCCACCAGGCCATTGGTTTGATGGTGGTACGGGGTGGCAACCAAGTGGTTCACCCCATGTGTGTCCCACAGTTTTTGCATGGTCCCTTCCAGGAAAATAGATCCTGAATCTGTAAGGATGTCGGAGGGCCAACCTACCCTGGCAAAAATGTCTGTTAGGGCCAGGCACACAGTGTTAGCCTTGGTGTTGCCTAGAGTTACTGCTTCCGGCCATCGGGTAGCAAAGTCCATGAAAGTCAGTACGTACTGCTTTCCTCTGGGCATCTTTTTTGGGAAAGGACCCAGAATATCCACAGCTACTTGCTGAAATGGGACCTCAGTTATGGGGAGTGGCTGGAGAGGGGCCTTGACCTGGTCTTGAGGCTTTGCCACTCTTTGTCACAAGACCGGACATACTTGGCAACATCCTTGCCCATCCCCTCCCAGTGGAAGGACTTCCCCAACCGGTCCTTGGTTCTGTTCACCCCAGCATGGCCACTGGGATGATCATGGGCTAAGCTTAAGAGCTTCCCCCGGTACTTAGTTGGAACCACCAACTGTTTTTGCGGCTGCCATTCTTCCCGGTGTCCACCAGAAAGAATCTCCTTGTATAAAAGTCCTTGGTCTATAACAAACCGGGATCGATTAGAAGAACTGAGAGGCGGTGGCGTACTCCGTGCTGCCGCCCACGCTTTCTGAAGGCTGTCATCTGCTTCCTGCTCAGTCTGGAACTGTTCCCTTGAGGCTGGAGTCACCAGTTCTTTCTCAGACTGTGGACTTGGGTTTGGTCCCTCTGGAAGCGATGTAGGTGATGGGGTTGTTTCCGTTGCTGGTGAACCGCTCTCCGGTGGTGCACCTGAGGGTATTTCAGGCTCTGGCTGAGCCTTTTAGGTTTGGCTGACTGTTGCTTCTGCCAGTTCTGGCTCGCTGGCGCCCACTGGCGTTGAGTTTGAAGATGTGGTTGCAATTGCTGGTGCTGGTTGCTGTTCCAGTTCCGGGCCTGGGACTGGAGGCGCTGTGGCTGTTTCAGAGGTTGGCATGGAATCTGGGTCCACTACCTCTGTCTGGGTCTCTGGTAACACAGACGGGGCATCTGTGGACGGCTCAGGAACAGGAATGGGTCTGGAAGCTTGCCTGGTTTGGCTACGTGTAACCATTCCCACTCGCTTGGCCCACTTCACCTGGTTGGCCAAGTCTTCCTCCAGTAGCATGGGGATAGGATAATTGTCATAGACTGCAAAAGTCCACATTCCTGACCAGCCTTTGTACTGGACAGGCAGTTCAGCTGTAGGCAAGTCTACAGCTTCTGACATGAATTGTCACTTTGGCCTTTGGATTGATGAACTAGGGGTCTACGAAGGATTGGTGGATAGCTGACACTTGTGCCTCCGTGTCTCTCCACGCAGTAACCTTCTTTCCACCCACTCTCAAAGTTTCCCTTCGCTCCAAGGGTATTTGAGAGGCATCTGGGCCTGGGGATCTTTGGTGTGATGGTGGTGTAATGAACTGCACTCGGATGGCGTTCTTTGGACAGTTGGCCTTGATATGTCCCAGTTCATTACACTTAAAGCATCTTCCATCTGATGGGTCACTGGGTCGAGGTGAGTTACTGGAGACTGGTGAGGTGGAAGAATAGTGTGTCTGTGGCTTTACTTGGATTGTAGGTGGGGTTTTTGGCTGCCCTCGGTTGTAGGGTTTATGGTCGGTGTGCCCTCTGGGGTATTCGTTCCCCTTGACAGTAGCTTTCTTGCTTTCTGCCACTTCCATCCATCTGGCTCCAATCTCCCCCGCCTCAGCGAGATTTTTGGGTTTTCCATCTTGTATGTACTGTGTTATGTCCTCAGGAACACCATCCAAGAACTGCTCCATTTGTATGAGGAGGTGCAGTTCTTCCAAGGTTTTAACATTGTGTCCTGATATCCAGGCCTCATAATTTTTCCCAACGTAGTAGGCGTGTTTGGGAAATGATACATCTGGTTTCCATTTTTGGGTTCTGAAACGCCGACGGCATGATCCGGGGTTATCCCCATTCTGTATCTGGCCTTGGTTTGAAAAAGTTTATAGTCGTTCATGTTCTCCTTAGGCATTTCAGCTGCCACCTCTGCTAAAGGTCCACTAAGCTGTGGCCTCAATTCTACCATGTACTGGTCTTCAGAGATGCGGTACCCAAGACAGGCTCTTTCAAAATTTTCCAAGAAGGCCTCGGTGTCATCACCTGCCTTGTAGGTGGGAAATATCCTGTGATGTGGAACCATAATTGGCGAAGGGTTGTAAGGATTGGCTGGCGCATGCAGCCCAGCTTGCGCTAAGTCCAGTTCACGTTTTCTCTGATTTTCCTTCTCTTCACTTTCTTTTTGTTGATTTTCCATTTCTCGGCAGTGGGCCATGTCTTCATCTTCTTGTTTCCTTCTGTGGGCCACCTCTTCTTCTTCTTGTTTCCTTCTGTGGGCCACCTCTTCTTCTTCTAGTTTTCTTTTGTGGGCTGCCTCTTCGGCTGCTTGTTCTCTTTTGTAGGCTGCTAGTTTGATGCTTTCTTCTTTTTCTTTCAGCTCCACCTCTTTTTGTCTTTTTTCCAGTTGTCGCCTGTGTTCAGCTTCTTTGATTTGTTCTTCGGCCTCCCCTTTTTCCTTGGAAGTCATGGTTCCTGTTTTCTTGTCTTGGGGTGCCCTCTGGTGTTTATTATCTGAACTGCAGGCTCTGTTGTCTCCTGGGGTCTGCCTAGCAACAGTGCCTTTTTCCATTTCTTCCTCTAGCTAATCTTTTCAATGTAAAGTAAACCAGAAAAACCACTTTATTTGCATGTGTATAGTGCTGGTATTTGCCTCCTAATGGGAGTGCTACTGTCTGACAAAAGACCTGTTTGTCACAGCTTAATGGTTCCTTGCTTAATATGCAAGCCACAACTGCCAGAGAGAGCAGAGAAAAAAAAATTATCTCTGGTCCTTTTTAAAACCAAACCGTTCCTCTCTGCTTAAAAGCCCCTAGCAGAGAAAAGAAAAATATAATATTCCTGCTGGCTTCTGGATTCCATCTTTCCCACAACGCTGCCACTCATGTCATAAACCTAATCCCAGATTTGGACCTTAGCGTCCAAAATATGGGGGTTAGCATGAAAACCTCCAAGCTTAGTTACCAGCTTGGACCTGGTAAAACTGTCACCACCCAAAAAATTAGAGTGTTTTGGGGCACTCTGGTCCCCCCAAACCGAGAGCTAATCTCTCTTCCCACCTCACACAGAGGGAATGCAAAGTCAGGCTAGTAAATCTAACACACACAGCTTTCCCCCTGACTTCTTCCTCCCACCAATTCCCTGGTGAGCACAGACTCAATTCCCTGGAGTTCCTCACTAAAGAAAAACTCCAACAGGTCTTAAAAAGAAAGCTTTATAAGAAGAAAGAAAAATACTTAAAAATGGTCTCTCTGTATTAAGGTGACAAATACAGGGTCAATTACTTAAAAGAAATATGAATGAACAGCCTTGTTCAAAAAGAATACAATTCAAAGCACTCCAGCAACTACACACATGTAAAATACAAAAAAACATATAAATCACTATCTGATCTTTTGTACTTACAACTCGGAAACAGAAGATTAGAAATCAAGAGACAGAAATCCTCCCATAGCCGAGAGAGAGACAGGCAGAAGACCAAGAACAAAGGACTCACACACAAACTTCCCTCTACCCAGATCCGAAAAAGTCCCGTTTCCTGATTGGTCCTCTGGTCAGGTGTTTCAGATCACTTCTTTCCAGGTGAAAGAGACGTTAACACTTAGCTATCTGTTTATGACACCCCTCTTCTCTCATTTGCAATATATTGCTTTTATTCCCCACCACCCCCATGGCTACCTTCACTTTGCCACTGAACCATGTTTTTAGCCAAAGTTGTCCACTTGCTTGGCTGTAAAATAGTGGCTTTTTAGCTACCTAATAAATTCTTCTTAAACAACTCCAAATTTTCATTCCCATTTTTCTGTTGAAATTTTTTCTCTCAATCAGTTTTGCTGATAATTTGCCTCAGCATTATGGAATTAGCCCTTTTGAAGCGCTAAGTGTCCGTAGATATTACTGGTTGGGAGCTGTTCTCTGTTCATTTGAATGTAATCTGTTATATTCTTCATTTTGTTTTCCTCTATCATATATTTGTCTCTTCTCTAAACTAAACAGTCTCCAGAAAGTTGTGGATCTCACTAGACATCTAGATGGACTTATGTGTAGTGCTGTGGAGGTGATCGTGGTACATGTAGGTACCAACAACATGGGAAAGGAAAGGAGAGAGGTCCTGATGCCAAATTCAGTCTGTTATGTAAGAGATTGAAATCCAAGACCTCCATGGTAGCATTCTCTGAAAAGCTTCCAGTTCCATGCATGGGGCTCATTAGACAGGCAGAATTTCAGGATCTCCATGTGTGAATGAAATGATGGTGTAGGGAGGAGGGGTTTAGATTTATTAGGAAGTGAGGAAACTTTTGGGAAAGGGGGATCCTGTACAGGAAGGATGGGCTCCACTTAAACCGAAATGGAACCAAAATTGCTGGCGCTTAAAATTAAAAAGATCTTAGAGAACATAAGAAAATAAGAATATAAGAACATCCATATTGGGTCAGATCAAGGGTCCATCTAGCCCACTATGCTATCTTCTGATAGTGACAATATGAGGTGACCCAGAGGGAATGAACAGAACAGGTAATCAGCATGTGATCCATCCCCTGTCACTCATTCCCAGCTTCTGGCAAACAGAGGCTAGAGACACCATCCTGCCCGTCCTGGCTAATAGCCATTGATGGACCTATCCTCCTTGAACTTTTGTAGTTCTTTTCTGAACTCTGTTATAGTCTTGGTCTTCTCAACATCCTCTGGCAAAGAGTTCCACAGACTGACTGACTGTTGTGTGAAAAAATACTTCCTCTTGTTTGTTTTAAACCCACTGCCTATTAATTTCATTTGGTGACCCATAGTTCTTGTGATATGAGAAGGAATAAATAACACTTCTCTCTTTACTTTCTCCAGATGATTTATGATTTTATAGACCTCAATCGTATCCCTCCTTAGTCATCTTTTTTTAATGCTGAAAAGTCCCAGCCTTATTAATCTTTCCTCATATGGAAGCTGTTCCATACCCCTAATCATTTTGTTGCCCTTTTCTGAATCTTTTCCAATTCCAGTATATCTTTTTTTAGCTGGTGCGGCCATATCTGCATGCAGTATTCAAGATGTGGGCGTACTATTGATTTATATAGAGGGAATATGATATTTTCTGCCTCATTATCTATCCCTATTTTAAGTATCAGAGGGGTAGCCGTGTTAGTCTGGATCTGTAAAAGCAGCAAAGAATCCTGTGGCACCTTATAGACTAACAGACATTTTGGAGCATGAGCTTTCGTGGGTGAATACCCACTTCGTTAGATGCATGTAGTGGAAATTTCCAGGGGCAGGTATATATAAGCAAGCAAGCTAGAGATAACGAGGTTAGTTCAATCAGGGAGGATAAGGCCCTGTTCTAGCAGTTGAGGTGTGAAAACCAGGGGAGGAGAAACTGGTTTTGTAGTTGGCAAGCCATTCACAGTCTCTGTTTAATCCTGAGCTGATGGTGTCAAATTTGCAGATGAACTGAAGCTCAGCAGTTTCTCTTTGAAGTCTGGTCCTGAAGTTTTTTTGCTGCAGGATGGCCACCTTAAGGTCTGCTATCGTGTGGCCAGGGAGGTTGAAGTTTCCTCCTACAGGTTTTTGTATATTACCATTCCTAATATCTGATTTGTGTCCATTGATCCTTTTCCGTAGAGACTGTCGAGCTTGGCCGATGTACACAGCAGAGGGGCATTGCTGGCACATGATGGCGTATATTACATTGGTGGACGTGCAGGTGAATGAACTGGTGATGGTGTGGCTGATCTGGTTAGGTCCTGTGATGGTGTCGCTGGTGTAGATATGTGGGCAGAGTTGGCATCGAGGTTTGTTGCATGGACTGGTTCCTGAGCTAGAGTTACTATGGTGCGGTGTGCAGTTACTGGTGAGAATATGTTTCAGGTTGGCAGGTTGTCTGTGAGCGAGGACTGGCCTGCCACTCAAGGCCTGTGAAAGTGAGAGATCATTGTCTAGGATGGGTTGTAGATCCCTGATAATGCATTGTAGGGGTTTTAGCTGTGGACTGTATGTCCTGTTCGTTTCTTTCTTGGGTTTGTCTTGCAGTAGGAGGCTTCTGGGTACACATCTGGATCTGTTGATCTGTTTCCTTATTTCCTCTTGTGGGTATTGTATTTTTGAGAATGCTTGGTGGAGATTTTGTAGGTGTTGGTCTCTGTCTGAGGGGTTAGAGCAGATGCGGTTGTACCTCAGTGCTTGGCTCTAGACAATGGATCGTGTGATGTGCCCGGGATGGAAGCTGGAGGCATGAAGGTAGGCATAGCCATCAGTAGGTTTTCAGTATAGGATGGTATTAATGTGACAATCACATTAACACCACCATATACTTTGCACCGTGGTGTCAAGAAAGTGGACCTCCCATGTATATTGGTCCAGGCTGAGGTTGATGGTGGGGTGAAAGCTGTTGAAATCGTGATGGAATTTTTCCAGAGTCTCCTTCCCATGGGTCCAGATGATGAAGATGTCATCAATGTAGCATAGGTAGAGAAGGGGCGTGAGTGGACAAGAGCTGAGGAACCGTTGTTCCAGGTCAACCATCAAAATATTGGCATATTGTGGGGCCATGAGGGTGCCCATAGCGGTGCCACTGATCTGGAGATATATATTGCTATCAAAATTGAAATAGTTGTGTGAGGATAAAGGCACAGAGCTCAGCAGCCAGTTGTGCTTTGGCATCATCAGGGATACTGTTCCTGACAGCTTGTATTCCATCTGTGTGTGGGATGTTTGTGTAGAGAGCCTCTACATCCATGGTGGCTAGGATAGTTTTTTCTGAAAGGTCACCCATGCATTGTAGTTTCCTCAGGAAATCAGTGGTGTCACAGAGATAGCTGGGAGTGCTGGTGGCATAGGGTCTGAGTAGAGAGTCCACATATCCGGACAGTCCTTCAGTGAGACTGCCAATGCCCGAGATGATGGAGCGTCCAGGATTTCCAGGTTTGTGGATCTTGGGTAGTAGATAGAATAACCCTGGTCGGGGCTCTAAGGGTATGTTGATTTGTTCCGGTGTTAGTGTAGGGAGTGTCCTGAGTAGATGGTGCAGTTTCTTAGTGGATTCCTCAGTGGGATCTGAGGGAAATGGCCTGTAGAATCTGATATTGAGGAGTTGTCTGGCGGCCTCCTTTTGGTAGTCAGACCTGTTCATGATGACAACAGCACCTCCTTTATCAACCTCTTTGATGATAATGTCAGGGTGGTTTCTGAGGCTGTGGATGGCATTGCGTTCTGCACGACTTAGGTTATGAGGCAAGTGATATTGTTTTTCCACAATTTCTGCCTGTGCACGTCGGCGGAAGCATTCAATATGTAGGTCCAGACTGTCATTTCGACCCTCAGGAGGAGTCCATGTGGAGTTCTTCTTCTTATGCTGTTGGTAGGAGGGTACCTGTGTATCAGTGCGCTGTTCAGTGTTGTCCTGAAAGTATTCTTTGAGTCGGAGATGGCGAAAGTAGGCTTCCAGATAGCCACAGAACTGTATCATGTTGGTGGGGGTGGCAGGGCAGAAAGAGAGTCCCCGAGATAGGACAGACTTTTCTTCTGGGCTGAGTGTGTAGTTGGATAGATTGACGATATTGCTGGGTGGGTTAGGGGTACCACGGTTGTGGCCCCATGTGGCAGGTAGGAGTTTAGACAGCTTACAGTCCTTTTTCCTTTGTAGAGAGGTGAAGTGAGTAATGTAGATCTCCTGTCTTATTTTAGTGAAGTCCGTTTGTATGGAAGTTTGGTTATTAATGAGAGTCTCCAGGTTAGAGAGCTCTTTTTTGATGTTTTCCTGTTTGCTGTATAGGTTGCTGATCAGGTGGTTCCTCAGTTTCTTTAATGATGCCCAACATTCTGCTCAGTTTTTTCACTGCTGCTGCACATTGAGTGGATGTTTTCAGAGAACTATCGACAATGAATCCAAGTTCTCTTTCTTGAGTGTTAACTGCCAATTTAGAGCAGTTTTAAAAATAAGGGCTGGGGGAAAGCCGACAGGTGCGCAGGAACACCTGGTTCTGACAGAGACATCTCTTAGGGGAGGATCTATTAATGGAGATTCTTTATGTCATAGTAGGTAGGAGAGGATGGAAAATGATAAAATACAGATGGGATCTGATGAGAAACAGTCAAATGAAAAACAGGACCATTGAATTACTTCATGTAATGGCAAACAGTTAAAAAGTGATACTTTTATAAAGTGCTTATGTATCAATTTTAGAAGTCTAAATAATAAGATGAGTAAACTACAGCATCTTGTATTAAATGAGGATATTGCTATAAAAGGCGTCACAGAAATCTGGTGGAATGAGGATAGTAAATGGGACACAATAATACCAGGGCACAAAATCTATCAGAAGGATAGAACAGGTCATGCTGGTGGGGGAGTGGTGCTAGATGTGAAAGAAAGCGTAGAAGCAAATGAAGTAAAAACCTTCCATGAACCAAACTGTACTATACAATCTCTAGGGATAGGTGTCAGAGTGGCAGCCGTGTTAGTCTGTGTCAGCAAAAACAATGAGGAGTCCATGTGGCACCTTATAGATTAACAGATTTATTTGGGCATAAGCTTTCATGGGCTAAAACCCACTTCATCAGATGCATGGAGTGGAAAATACAGTAGGAAGATATATATAGCATATTTTCATGTACTGCTATATATATCTTCCCGCCGTATTTTCCACTCCATGCATCTGATGAAGTGGGTTTTATCCAAGGAACGCTTATGCCAAAATTAATTTGTTAATCTATAAGGTGCAACAAGTACTGCTCGTTGTATTTTTCTCTAGGGATAGTAATTCCATACTTTAATAATAAGAATATATAAATAAGGACATGGTACCGACCATCTGACCAGGATGGTGATAGTGACTGTGAAATGCTCAGGGAGATTAGAGAGGCTATAAGATAAAAAATTCAATAATAATGGGGTATTTCTTGAACCATAAATGACTGCTTCTTGGAGCATGTAGTCCTGGAACCCACAGGAGGATGCAATTCTTTATTTAGTCCTAAGTGGAGCACAGGATGTGACACATGAGGTGAATATAGCTGGACCACTTTGTAATAATGACAATAATATTATTAAATTTAACATCCCTGTGGCAGGGAAAACACCATAGCAGCTGAATACTGTAGCATTTAATTTCAGAAAGGAGTACTACAAAAAAATGAGCAAGTTAGTTCCACAGAAATAAAAAGTACAGTGCCAAAACTGAAATCCCTGCCAGCAACATGGAATTTTTTTATAGAAACAATGAGAGGTTCAGTTTAAATGTATACCCCAAATTAGAAATCATAGTAAGAGAACCAAAAAATATGCCACTTTGGCTAAAAACAATGTAAAAGAAGCAGTGAGAGACAAAAAGGCATCCTTTACAAAGTGAAAGTTTAATCCTAGTGAAGAAAATAGAAAGGAGCATGAATCCTGAAAATGAAATGTAAAAATATAATTAGGAAGGCCAAAAAAGAATTTGAAGACCAACTAGCCAAGGACTCAAAAAGTAATAGCAATGATATCTTTACATACATCAGAAACAAGAAGCCTGTTAAATAAACAGTGGACGATTGAGATGGTAAACGAGCATTCAAGGACAATAAGGTCATTGTGGAGAAACTAAATTAATTTTTATTTCAATCTTTATGGTTGAGGATATGAGGGAGATTCTCAAACCTGAGCCATTCTTTTTACGTTACAAATCTAAGGAACTGTCACAGACTGAGGTGTCATTAGAAGAGGTTTGGGAACAAATTGATACATTAAACAGTAATAAATCACCAGTACCAGAGGGTATTCATCCAAGAATTCTGAAGGAACTCAAATGTGAAATTGCAGAACTACTAAGTGTAGTCTGTAGATCAGCTTCTGTATCAAATGACTGGTCTCTAACTAATGTGACGCTAATTTTTACAAAGGGCTCCAGAAGTGACCATGGCAATTACAGGTCGGTAAGCCTGACTTCAGTACCAGGAAAACTGTTTGAAACTTTAGTAAAGAAGAAAATTTTCAGACATAGATCAACATCATTTGTTGGGGAAGAGTCAACACGATTTTTGTAAAGGGAAATCATGCTTCGTCAACAAACATGGAGACAAGGAGAATCCAGTGGATATAGTGTACTTAGATTTTCAGAAAGACGTTGTCACCTCATATTGAAAAAAGATATATTGGAATTGGAAAAGGTTCAGAAAAGGGCACCAAAAGTGATTAGGGTTATGAAAAGGCTACCATGTGAGGAGAGATTAATAAGAGTGGGATTTTTCAGCTTAGAAAACAGACAACTAAAGGTGAGATATGATTGAGGTCTATAAAATCATGACTGCTATGGAGAAAGTAAATCAGGAAGTGTTATTTACTCCTTCTGATAACACAAGAACAAGGGGTAACCAAATTAAAGTAATAGGCAACAGGTTTAAAACAAATAAAAGGAAGATTTTTTTTTCACACAATGAACAGTCAGCCTTGGGACCTTCTTACCAGAAGATGCTGTGAAGGAGAAGACTATAACAGGGTTCAAAAAAGAAGTAGATAAGCTGATGGAGGATAGGTCCATCAATGGCCATGAGCCTAGATGGGCAGGGATGGTGTCCCTATCCTCTGTTTGCAGATGCTGGGGATGGGCCACAGGGGATGGATCACTTGATGATTCCCTGTTCTGCTCATTCCTTCTGGGACACCTGGCATTGGCCACTGTGGAAAGACAGGAGACTGGGGTACATGGACCTTTGGTATGACACCGTATGGCAGTTCTTATGTTCTTATCTTCTGGATAGATCAGTTCTAGACCAGTTGCTATTCAATATTTTCATCATTTATTTGGAAACTAATAGAAAATTATTGCAGATAAAATTAGCAGAAAACCCAAAGGTTGGCAGAATGGTTAAAATTATTAGGCCAGGACAGGCATATGCTTGATCTGGAGCATATGGTGAGCTGGTTCCATGCAAACAAAATGTTTTAATACTGTTAAATGCAAAGTGATCATCTCAGAACAGGGAATGCAGGCCCACTCCACAGACTAGGGCACTGTATTATGGAATGCAGGGACCCGGAAAAGGATTTTGTGGTAATAGTGGAAAACCAACACATTGTGAGCTTCCAGTGTGATGCTCTGGCCAAAATGGCTGATGTGTTCCATAGATTCATAAACAGAGGAGTGGGGAGTTGGAGCAGGGGGAGAATTTTACTTTTGAACATGGCATTGGAGAAATCAATTGCATCCAGTCCTGGGCCCACATTTAAAAAAGGAGGTTGAAAAATTGGAGATGCTGCAGAAAAGAACCACAAAAATGATTCGAGACTGGAGAAAATGTCAGACAGAGAGAGAGACTTAAAGAGCTTCATCTATTTATCTTATCAAAAAGATGATCAAGCGGAGACTTTCATAGGAAGAAAACTGTGGGTAATACCAGGCTATTTAATCTAGCGGAGAAAGGCAGAGCAAGGCCCAATGGCTGGAAGCTGAAGCCAGACAAATTTCAGTTGGAAATAAGAGCCAAATGCTTAGGACTGAGGGTGATTAACTGTTGGAACAAACAATTAAGGGAAGTGGTGGATTCTCCAATTCTGCACTTCTCCAGATCTAGACCGGATGCTTCTCTGGAAGATAGCCTTGAGGGCTTGTCAATACTAAAAATGCCGCAGTGGCACCACCTTAGCGCTGAAGTGTAGACGCTACTTTGACTGACGGCAGTGGTTCCTCTGTCAGCATACTTAATCCACCTCCCCAAGAGGTGATAGCGAGGTCGATGGAAGAATTCTTCTGTCAGCCTCATGCTATCTACACTGGGATAAGGTTGGTATAACTACATTCTCTCAGAGGTGTGGATGGTTTTTCTATTGCAAAAAAAGCAAATGCAATTTTGGGTTGCATTAACACAGGCATAGCATACAGGTCATGAGAGGTGATAGTACTGCTCCGTTTGATGCTGGTTAGGACTCAGCTAGAATACTGTTTGGGTCACCAATGTAAAGGAAGGAGGCAGAGGAACTGGAAAGCATTCAGAGGTGAGAGACAACTGTGATCCAAGGGTGGAATACAAGCCATACGAGCTAAGGCTGAAGGAACAGACCATGTTTACTTTGGAAAAGAGCAGACTGAGGGGTGACATGACATTGGTATTTAGATAATGGAAAGGCTGCCATAAAAAAAAACCCATGAAGAAAAGTTGTTCCCCCTTGCCAAGGAGGGCAGGACAGGAGGCAATGGGTTCAAACTTCAGCATAGCAGATTTAGATGAAATTTCAGGAAAAGCTTCCTAACTGTAAGAACAGGAAGACAATGGAAGAGACACTCTGGGAGGCTGTGGAAGCTGCTCTGCTGGAGGTTTTCCAAAGGAGATGGTATCATCCTCTGCATGGGAAAGTTTAGACACAACAAATCCTGCTTCTTGGGAGGGGGTTAGACTAGATAACCCTTGTGGTCCTTGACCCTTTGAGTCTATGATTCTATGATGTAAAATCTTAGTGTAGACCGGGTCTTAGTAAAACACAAGTTATGGAGCTCAATACAGGGGTAACTGGATGAAATGTAATGGCCTGTGTTATCCAGGAAGTCAGATTGGAAGATCTAATTGTCCCCAGGAGCTGGACCAGGGTTTTTGGCGCCCTAGGCGCAGGGCCGGCTCTCTGGTCCAGCGGCTCCGGTGGACCTCCCGCAGGCGTTCCTGCGGAGGGTCCGCTGGTCCCGCGGCTCCGGTGGACCTGTCGCAGGTGTGCCTCTGGATGATCCACCGGAGCCGCGGGACCAGCGGACCATCCACAGGCACACCTGTAGAAGGTCCACCAGACAAGTCTGCCACCCTCTCAAATTCTGACACCCTCGGCGACCGCCTAGGTCACCTAAATGGATGCGCCGGCCCTGATTGTCCCTTCTGGCCTTAAAGCTTATGAATTTATCTTTAAGGCAAGAAGATCAGGCATTTAAATTTACTTCATCTCAGAACACATGAACCAGGGAACATTCAATTACATTGAAAGTCTGAACATATAACACTGAGAAAATAAAATTGTTTACATTATTTGCCAGTGGGACTCCTTGCCACATACATTGTTGAAGCAAAGAGCTTAGATGAATATTATTCACAAATGGATTGAGACTATCTGAAACATTAAATTAGGAGACCTCATTTTCAGTTTATATGTTTGCCAAACTTTGAGTGTTTGGACTGAAATTTCTCATACTGGGTGTCTGCTTCCAGCTCAATTGTTTTTTTAAAGTATAAAAAGTTCAGCCAACTTCTCAAATGAAGCTAGGAGAAAATATGTCTTACCCATGTTGAAAAATTCTTAGAGGAGTGGGGAGCCCAAGCACCTCCATGCTTTCCAACAGATAAAAGTCAGGGAACAGCCATCCCCCCTGCACCCCCTTACCAGCTAGAGCCCTGAAATGCAAGAGGAGGAGGTGACGGTCTTTGTGCATTAACACACAGCTGGCTCCTGAGCTCTTTACTCAGTTACTCTCCAAAGGGAGTTTTGCCTAAGTGAAATCTGAGCAAATTACAGGCCATAGCCTCAGAATTTAGCCTTCTATTACCCATCTACTGATACCTTTCGTCCTGAAGGATCCACTGTGCCACTGAAATGCAGTCATCTTGGGATTTGTGGCCATTAGCCTATGAGGGCGGGCGGGGGGGCACAGCAAAGAGTGACATTTTTGCCTATGCTACTGAAGCAAACATCACCTGTGGCAAAGGCCCTTGCACATTTAATGGCTGTGCAAAGAGGAAAGGACCTCAGACTTATTCTCTATCCCACCACACCCAAGTTGCATTGGTTTTGTCCAGCAGATGATCTCCTCAGCGGGAGATGGGTACCTGTGAATCCTGAGAAGGAAGTGTCGTCCCTTGGAATCCCCCTCAGGAAGCCGTGTCCCACACCTCTCTCACCCCAGCAAATGCAGCAGCATCCCACCCTGAGAGCCGACACAGGTGTGTGCTCCAGTTATAATAAAGCTCTGTGAAACCCCAGGGTGGTTCACTCAGCCTCTAGAGAAGTGGCATCTGGATGTAAACAGGCTGGAGACTAGAGACACTTTAGCTAATGTATCTTTCCATGTCTGCGCTTCTGCATTTTTTATCCAGTATTAGGAGTAAACAGTAATTAATGGACCTTCCCAAAGGGAGATGAGAACTCTTGGCCTCTCTGCTGAGTCAGAGAGGAATTGGCTGCTCTGTGTATTTGTGTACATTAAAAAATATATATATTTGATTACTAAGAAAACTAAGGTTAATACCTAAGTCTCCATAGGGTCTGATACTCTGTAAATGCCCAGGATGGGTCTACAGTGTGCCCTTGTTGCCAAGAAGGCTAAAGGCATTTTGGGGTGTATGAGTAGGGGCATTGCCAGCAGATTGAGGGATGTGATCATTCCCCTCTATTTGACACTGGTGAGGCCTCATCTGGAGCACTGTGTCCAATTTTGGGTCCCACACTACAAGAAGGATGTGGAAAAATTGGAAAAAGTCCAGTGGAGGGCAACAGAAAAGATAAGGGGCTGGGGCACATGACATGAGGAGAGGCTGAGGGAACTGGGATTGTTAGTCTGCAGAAGAGAAGAGTGAGGGGGGATTTGATAGCTGCTTTCAACTACCTGAAAGGGGGTTCCAAAGAGGATGAATCTAGACTGTTCTCAGTGGTGACAGATGACAGAACAAAGAGCAATGGTCTCAAGTTGCAGTGGCGGAGGTCTAGGTTGGATATTAGGAAACACTATTTCACTAGGAGGGTGGTGAAGCACTGGAATGAGTTCCCTAGGGAGGTCGTGGAATCTCCTTCCTTAGAGGTTTTTAAGGCCCGGCTTGACAGAGCCCTGGCTGGGATGATTTAGTTGGAACTGGTCCTGCTTTGAGCAGGGGGTTGGACTAGAACCTCCTGAGGTCCCTTCTCACCCTGATATTCTATGATTCTGTGGCTGGATAGATAGCAGACAGGGAGATCTGGAGAAAGATGCCCAAGTGGAGGCACAAGCAGTTGTTGCAGGCACACAGGTCTGTCGCTTAGGGATCAGAGAGCAGTAAATCTCATCAGTAACTATGACCATATTGTGCAGAACCTTTCATTGAAGTATGGTCAAAACACCTAGTAAAGGAAAGTCACTATGAACATATCCCCATCATACAGATAGGTAAACTGAGACCGGGGAGAGGGCAGGATGACAGATAGAACCCAGGAGTCCTGACTTTCCTGCCATAATCAGTCTTTCTGTCACACCAAGAGGGAAATGGATTCCCATTCTGGCAGAGACTGTTTGTTGGGGGGGAGTGCAGAGGAAAGGCTGAAAAAGGGAGCCTTCGCCGTCCTCTCAAGGTGATTCTGAGGTTTTCAGAACTAGCTGGAATATGTGAGCTCCCGGCTCCTGTGAGGTGTGAACTCGAGGACTCTACTTCCGCTCCCACTCAGAAACATGCCAACACATCACAGTCACTGGGGTCACTTTGGGGGAACAGATTGAGTAAAAGCAACACCAACAGAATGTTCCTGTGGATAGGTGGCAGCCAGGGGCCTGTCCTGGGGACAGAGGTCTTGTCCTCCTCCCAGAGCTGCAGTGGTAGAACACTGCCATGTAGGCAGGATAGAGACTGGATTAGCATTTTCATTGGTTTGTTCTTCCCCTTTCAGTTCAATTCCTCCCAGTCCCTCCCAGGTGAAATTGAAATCTAATGTTCCAAGATGAGTCAGACTTTCCAGCACTGCCCCGGCTGGAAGGCGCTTGGATTCCCAAAGCTGAACTCTCTGCCTGCTTATCTGGCGAATTGGGGGTATTTCTCCAGTGCAAAGCATATGGGTTTTTAAGAATTGAGGTAAGACAGAACAAATTCTCCTGGCCAGGGCAAAATGAGTGGAGTATTCATCCATTTTCCTGTGCTGAGTCAGAAATGAAATGACTGTTCTGTGTATTTGTGATATTTAAAAATTATAGTTGATTAGTAAGAAAACTAGGGATAATGCCTAGCTCTCCATAGGGTCTGATACCCTCTAAATGCCCAGGGTGGATGGGTAGATAGTAGACAGAGATATCTAGAGAAAGATGCCTGTGTGGAGACACAAACACATTCATCAGACACATGGGGCTGTCACTAGGAAATCAGTGATCAGTCATTCTCATCAGCAACTATTGTCATACTGCGTAGCACCTTCCATTGAAGGATCTTCAAAAGACCTAGCAAAGAAAGTCTCTATGAACATATCCCCATTGTACAGGTAAATAAACTGAGGCACAGGGAGATGTGACTTGGCCAAGATCATTCAGAGAATGACAGATAGAATCCAGGAGTCCTGACTTCCCTATCATTGCCATGGCTTCTCCATCGGTAACTGAGTGCATGATAAAAGGAAAGTAGACTCATAGTTTAGTAGGGCCTATTCCTTGGGTTGGAGTGATGGATTTCTCAAGGGTTCAACCTCAACCTCGGGTAATGCAGACCCTTCTGGCATTCCAATCTGGGCCCCTCTCATACTGTGAGGCTTTGACAAGCTTCAATCTTCTCCACAACTTGCACTTACACAGCCAGACACAGCCAGGGATGCACCCAGCTGCAGTTACATGAATGCTTTCAATAGCCACTCATGAACCAACAATAGAGAAACTCCAGCCAGTTCCACTCAGCTCCCCAGCCTAGGACCCCAAAGCTATACTGTCTTGCCCTGGTAAAACGCCTGACCAATGTAATTTTTTCATCCAGTCCACCCCTCTCTCAATGGGGAGCGGATAATATGCCAGCCCCTGGGGAGCATAATTCCCTTTTGCTGAGCATAATTCCCTTTTGCATTTAAAACAACACAATGTATTAGGTGTTTGTGTTTAGTCTTTCGATTCAACAATGATGTTCTCATGCTATCTCTTCCTGTCTATTCTGGAGTGACTCTAAAGTCAAAAGCACGACACGCATACTTGTGAGCAGATCGAGCAGGCAATTCATTGATGAGCATCTTGATAGCTATAGCAGTAATATAATACTTTTCCCTGGCAACAAACAATTGATTGTGTCTTTCCTCGTCAAAGACTTGAAAAGCTCTTAGTGTTGTGTGTTGCCATGCTTATATATTGCCAATAATAAAACAGATTTATTAACTACAGAAAGATAGATTTTAAGTGATTAAAAGTTATAATGTACAGATCAAAGTTGGTTACCTAAAAATAAACAAAATCACAGTCTAACTTCTATACACTAGATAGGATTTGAGCCAAGCAGTGTGTGACCCTGATGGTACAAATAGCCCACCAGTCTTCTATATACAGGACACAAGCCCGTTCAGCCTGGAATCACATCCACAGTTCAGTCCTTGTGTGAAGGTTCCTTCCCCACTCTGAACTTTAGGGTATAGATGTGGGAGACCTGCATGAGAAGCTCTAAGCTCAATTAACAGCTTAGATCTGGTCTGGCTGCCACCACCCCCAAGCACTCCCTTCCCTGGGTAGCCTTGAGAGACTTCACCAATTTCCTGGTGAACACAGATCCAAACCCCTTGGATCTTAAAACAAGGAGAAATTAACCATCCCCTTTCCTTTCTCCCACCAACTCCTGGTGGATCCAGATCCAACCCCCTTGGATCTAAAAACAAGAAAAAATCAATCCGGTTATTTTAAAAAAAGGCTTTTAATTAAAGAAAAGAAAGGTAGAAGAAAACCCTCTGGGAGAGATTAGCATACTAGCTACTCTCACAGACATCAGATTCCAAACACAGAGGATGTTTCCCTGGGCAAAAACTTAATTACACCAATGAAAATACACAAATACCTAATTTGATTCTTCCTCTAATTGCACAAAGAAATAAACATAAACTTATTTATTCCTTTCTAAAACTTACTACTCTGATAAGAGGCTGGTTCCTTGATCTTTTTCACTCCAGCTGAAAACTGAAACTGACTAAACAAAGGAAACTTCCCTCTTTCCTTTTGAAACATCTTGTTCCCCCGTTGGTTCCTCTGGTCAAGTGTCAGCTAGTCTAGGTGAACTTCTTAACCCTTTACAGGTAAAAGAGGCATTAACCCTGAACTATCTGTTTATGACACCTTGTTCTGAACGTGTTTCCAGATGTTGAGTTGTGGGGGGAATGAGGCCACATTAAAATGTCTCTTCTCTCTTTTATAGCTTTTGCCATGTGGAGTTAACATCCTTTTTCCAAACAAAAGTCCTTCCCACACAGTTCGTGGAAAAGTACAGGAACAGGATGGAGGCCAGTATCATATCAGCTGGTCACATTCTCTTTCAAGCTTCAGTGAATCATAGTAGGGTCCATTAGCCATATCCTGGCTAGAATATTCACAGGAAAGTCCGTCAGGTAGGATATGCTTCTTCTAAGGCTTATTGTGTTTCCTAATTGGCCATTACTTTGAGTGGTTCATCCACAATGTGCTGGCTGGGCTGGATGTTAACTACCTTGTGGGTGTTAACCAGGAGCAAACGCATTTGAAATACTGGTACAGAGGCAATATTCATAATGTTAGACACAAAAATGATACATGCACAAATAGCATAACCATATTCAGCAAATCATAACTTTTCCATTGATACTTTACATGCCATATTTTATATAAAACACATCATACTCATATCACCTTGGTAAATATGGAGCTGCCAGGGTGTTGCTCTGGAGCACAGAACGTTATACTTCCCTCTACCTTAGTTTACTGCAGGAGTGTTGGTCACTGACTAATGCAGAGGCAGTTTGTACAAGGCCCTCTTTAGGTTTTGACCATACAACTCCCAAGTGTTGCAAACATTGTAGTGTTACCCACAGGTGTTGTTTCAAAGTTCTGTGTCTCTTTTAACATTGCGTAGATCAGCCTAGTGATCTCAGAAGTCAGCAAATGCCTTCTCTAGGTCATTATAGATAATCTCTCCTTGTATCTGTGCAGCACTGCTAACCGTGTTTTTCCAACTGGTGATACCTCAGTACAGATAGTCATCAATGCCATGAGATGCTGTGCCTCAGCTTCCCCTTGCACACAGCAGACCAGGTTTATTATGGTTTCCCTTTCATAACAAGCTTTGAGCCTGTTTACAGGTGTTAGCTGAGAAGCTGTATCCCCAAAGGGCTTCTTGTTTACTAGTCCAAACTGTCCAAAACCTTTTAGTATTTTCACAAACAACTATTTGTCACTCTCTACATCCTGTCCTACCGAGACAGAGATCATTTTCACAGATACGTCAGGATCAAAGTCCTGAGAAATCGGGACCTGGATTGGGGTACTCTCCATCATCCCTCTTTTTATCCTCTAGAGGTCAGTTGTGTGACTACTCCCATCCAAGAAATCAGTTACACGGTTCCCTCTCAAAGCCTGACTCACAGGCTGAGTGCCTGGGTGCTGAATCTGCCATTCTCTCCTGGTAATTATCCCCCATGTGATCAGTGTGGAGACATTCCTGTTCTCCCACAAATCCTTACCCAATTTCCTTCTCTGGGCCCCCCTCTGAGACACATACCCTATGCTCTCTAAAGTGGGGTCTATGCCCTGGCCAACCATGAAGGACTCACAGCCTGGACAGTTGTCTCACCAGCTGGGGCTCCATCCCACTCCCTTCCTGAGCTGCTGTTGCCTCCAGCTGCAGAGTTAATGAAACCTCCAAAATGGTTTCTAAGATTCCATCACCACTGGCTCTGCTCTGCTCTGGGACACACCGCCCTATGCTCTGTACGGTGGGATCTATCCCTGGTTCATCTGTGACAGGTTTGCAGCTAACAGCTGAAAGAGCATTTTCACTGAAAGGGAATATACACCCCTCCATTTCTGAGGAAAGACCATGTTCAGCTGCAGGGCACGAGCCAGTCTCAACCACCCCAGCCCTGGAAATATGCAGTTTCTCACTGCTGAGGAGGAATCAAGAAAATTTCCTCCCATTCCCTCAGCAGTTCCTGGGACATTACCATTAACAGCCCAAGCTACACAGAAGAAATCATTGCCGATTAGCATATCAACTGGATTATTGTCTAGTACCCCTGCTAATAATACTCCTTCGAATCCTCAGTTTCTATGTACACTTTAACCAAAGGCACAAGGATTTTGTAATCTCCTAGTAATAAAACCACTGAAATCTGTCCTGACTGTGTTTCACCTTCTTGCACTATACAGACAAATTTCTGCTCCTGCATCTTCCCATCCAAGGTGTTCATTGCCAATAATGCTGCTTTTACACCCAGTATGATAAGTGACTGACACCTGAGGAGCTTCTATGCTCAAGGTAGCAGCATTCACATGGTCTCCCTGCGGCCTACTTCCTCCCAGCGCTGGTCATTTATTCCCCAGGTGATCAGTGGAATTGCAATGACAGCACCTTCTGGGATCTTCTCTTTTTACAGGATATTTGGGTCAAGGATTAGATGAATGGTTTGGAGGATGTGAGTACCCAGCTTCCCAGCCAACCTCTTTCTTCCCAGAGGTAAAACAGGAGCCCTTCTTCCCACCAAGTTTAAACCCCTCCAACTGTGGTATGTTTAAAATAGATACCAGTGTCTACCAAACATCATCAGCTAGGGCAGCCATCTCATCCACAGTTTTCAACCTTTTTCCCATAAAAATTGTTTTACTTCTTCTTTACATATGTTTAAGAAATGCTCCTGAGAAACAAGGTCAAACATTTCCTCAAAGCTTGTAACACCTTTGCCCCTTATCCTCTTTGTAGTAAGATGAGGCCTTGAAATATAAACTCTTGTGTCAAAGGCCTAGTCTGAGGCCTGAAGCCTAAACCAAAGTACTTCCAGGCACTGCTAAACAAAAGCTGGGCTATGAGCCAGAGGCAGGCCTCACTCACAGAAATTGGTGAGAAGAGGGTTGTTAGAAGCAGGTGTGTTCACACATAAGGGCTAATAAGAGGAACTTATGCCAAGATGGGACCTGGACAGCCTGATACAAGGACACTCCATTGACATAACGTGGAACAAGCAGGTGCATCTTAAAGACAGGACAGCATGATGGATAGATCTGTATGTCTGGAACAATATGATCAGAGGGGAGACAGCACCCTAATGAGCCAAGGAGCTGTACCTCAATACGTCAGGAGGGATGAGTAATCTGTCCTGTAACTGTATAAATGTAGGTCCTGGAGTGCGTGTCTTTGTCTAGCCTGGGGGGCAGTGGAAAGTCCCACTACTGACTGAGCTGTGTCCATTGCCAGGGGGCACATATTCGTAGTATGTCCTGCAGAGTCTATAGGAAACTATTATTGTGTTTCATTTGACAATAAACCTGGCTCGGGTTCCTTCGTACCTTAGTACAGTCAGTGATCTTTGGGGGTTCTCTCTGGGTCTGCTGTGTCAGCTATCTGCGCAGAGCCAGGGCAGCACACAGAGGGAACACTCACACAGCCAACTGTTATCATCATCGAACAAGAACAGAGCACCACACCAGTAGCTACTAACAACACTCTTTCCCATCAAATCTTTCATTTTTGTATACATATTCCACATTACTGGTACCAGCACCCTTGTAATGATTCCTAAATTTCACTCAATATATTTCATAGGCAATCTGAAGTTGATTCAAAATTATTTCTTTTTATATACAATAATCTAAAACATTCTCAATTAGCTTTTTATTGAGTATATGCAGAGCTTTACTGGTTAACTTTGAAACTAAAGTGTGCATCTTCTGGTCATCTGGAATCTTATGAATCACACAGCCTCTCAAAGGTAGCGAAGTATTCAGCAATACCACCTGCCTTGTATACTTGATCATTGAAATGCTTATTTAACAAGGTTTCTTTAAGGAACATGTCATTCTATTACTGATGTATAAATAAGGGGGAAAAGCTTGAGATTGGGACTCGTTTGGGGGACTCTTCGGGACTGGTTTCTCCCTCTGGATGCATCTTCTGCTCCCCACTGGCAGATGGGCTGATACTGTGTCACTCGAGAGCCACTCTCAGCTTTGGTAATTATCAAGGGTTGGGGGTGTTTTACTAATCTTGTTGCGAACGTGTGTAAGTGCTTGAGACTAGCAAAGTTTAGCTTTACATGAAAATACTCTCATGTTGTGCTGTTTGTGCAGCCATCTATCGGTCAGACAGCCACGTCTTGCCTGATTTATTTCCCTGACACCACCTTGCACAGAGTAAAAGTTACCAAGAGCTTTGGGTTGAAAGAACCTCGGGTAACAGGGCGGGGACTTGGGAAATGGGGTGGGAGCAGAGCAGATGCAGGAAGAGATGTGCAGGGACAGGGATTTGGGGAAGGGTGTGGAATGGGGCAGAGCTGGGCAGGAAAAGGTGGGGGCAGGGCATGGGGCGGAGGAGGGGAGGGTTGAGAACCCACCCACCAGAGGTGAAGTCTGTGCCTATACTTATACAGATCCTATATGTACCTGCCCCCGGTGTAACCCACAAGACCCATTCCCATCCTAGAGCTCAGGGAGAACCCAGGAGGCCTGATGGGATCTCTCTCTCTCTCTCTCTGCATAGTAACAAAGAATATCCATTAAAATTTGAAAACTAACCAGTTTCCTTAAGTGACTTTCCACAAGATGTTAAACATGTTTATGTAAGAGCTTAATAGATTTATTATTGCTTTAATTTTCTTTCTTTTATATTGGAATTAGAAACACTGCTCCTCTCAGCTAACTGCCAAGTTATCTGCCAAAACATTAAGTTTTCAAGTGCCTAAGTAGCCACTGGAATCACAGTTAAAGTTGCTCCCACCCACAACCCCCCGAACCAAAATCTGAAATGAAGTCCCTGCAGGAAGTTATGGGAAGGTGGAGAAAACTCAATAAGTGAAGAGGGGAGAAGAGCGAGTGACCCAGCCAAAGTCTTCGGGGGAAGAAATGGGGCAGTGGGTGGGACCTGAAAGGTCCAGTTACCCACAGTTAGAAATGTGGCCACCCTATGAATGCACAGAGGCCTATTCTGCAGTTTGCCATGCTGACACAGCACAGTGTGGTCAGGAAAGTGATTCACAGAAGAGGGCCCAGGGCCGTGTCACCAGCCAGCTCTGCACAGAGATTGCTCTGAGAGCCAGAGCACCAATTTTAGGTCCCTTTATGAGTAAAGAGCCGGAGCAGTCTGTCCTGGATCTGTTTGGTCCTCATCCCATAGATGATGGGATTTAGCATGGGGGGCACCAGGAGGTACACGTCGGTCATGAGAATGTGGAAATGCAAGGCAACATAGTGCCCATAACGGTGTGTGAGGGAGGAGAAGAGACATGAAATGTAAAGGGCTAAGATGGCACAGAAGTGGGAGCTGCAGGTCCTGAATGTCTTGAGCCAGGTGTCCTTTGTGGGGAGGCGGAAGATGGCCCTGAGGATCTGGGTGTAGGACACAGCGATAAAAAGCACATCCAGACAAGTCACAAAGAATACCACAAAGAGGCTGTAGTAACTACTGACATGGATGTTGCCGCAGGCCAGCTTCACCATAGCAATGTACTCACAGTGCGTGTGGAGGATGATGTTCGTTCTGCAATATGGCCACAGTCTTGCCAGGAAGGGAGTGGGCAGTGCGAGCATGCTTGCACGCAGCACCACGACCAAGCCAATCTTGGCCACCACAGGATTTGTCAGGATGGTGGTAGAATGTCTCAGGGGATGGCAGATGGCCACATAGCGATCCAAAGCCATGGCTACCAGGATCCCAGACTCCATAGCTGAGAAGCAGTGAATGAAGTACATCTGGGTGAGGCAGGCACTGAAATTGATCTCCCTGGAATTGAACCAGAAGATGCTCATTGTCTTGGGCAGGATGGATGTAGTCAGGACCAGGTCAGAGACAGCCAGCATGCAGAGGAAATAGTACATGGGCCCATGGAGGCTTTGTTCCATCTTCACGATGAATAGGATGGTGAAGTTCCCCGAGAAAATTATGATGTACATGGTGCAGAAGGGGATGGAGATCCAGATATGGGCTGTCTCCAGGCCAGGAATGCCCAGCAGGATGAAGGTGGAGGGGTTGATGGAATCAGTTTTGTTGAAATCTGACATGGAGTAGAGGAGAAGGTGTACAAATGTGTGGCAGAACGGTGTCTCCTACATGTACCGTACGTTCCCCTGACTTCCAGTATGTGCCCAAGCTCTAGGGTAGTGGTTGCAGTAAATATTCCTGGATGGAGAGACAATGTTAATATGAGACACTGTATGCCCTCCTGGAGGTGTTCTCATGGGTGAAGCAGATTTGTCACTCTTCACACTGATAAATGACATTTTCATAATTCAGAGAAATGAATTATGAACAACTGACCCTACTAATGCCAATTCCAAATATGATGGTGCTCCATGCCTCAATAATTCCTACACATTATGGTGTGGGAAAACTGAATGGGCACCAGCTGGAAACACAGGTGTGGACAGTGGCATTCCATCATTCTTCTTTAATGCATTGAAACCCAGGGTACAGGGTCTATGCTGTAGGGATTTCCACATTCACCCAGTTGCTCACAATCTGAGTATGAAAAATTCCAAACCTTTTTGAAGACATGTGACATGGGAAACATCCCAATTCGTACACACTGCAGGAAAAAATAAACATCTGTGCATCATTGATAGCAGTTCCATGGAAACTCTTGGTCATTCATAGCAGTGACTAAAACAAAGACAATGTTGGCAAATAGAAAAGGGGGTTTCCAAGACAGGCATTGAGAATTAGGGAGGGTGACATAGCCTGGGACTGTTTAATTTAGAGAAGAGACAAAGAAAGGGACATATGATAGAGGAGAATAAACTAGACGATTGGAACTGATCACATTCCAATGGAGAAACAAAGACCAGTTCCCAACCAGTAATATCTATAGACACTTCGTGCTACAAAAGTGCTAAATCCCCAAAGCTGTAGGAAATTATCAGCAAAACTGATTGGGAGGACAAATATAGACAGGGAAATAAGAATAAAAACTGGGAGTTCTTTAAGATAAGTTTTTTAGAGAGCTAAAAATCTTCTTTTCCACAATCAAAAAGTGCCCAACTTTGGCTAGAAACCCGGTTCAGTGGCAAACTGAAAGCAGCAATATGGGGGGTGGGTGAAGGTGGAGGAAGAATATATAACTAATGGGATGAAAGGAAAATAGATAGCAACCAATAATATGGGATGTCATGAAAATTGATAAGGGATGCAAAAAAATCAGGAAAAAATCCAAAGAAATCCTATAAAAGTTTTAGGCCAATTCCTAGAGTGCAAAAAGAAATGTGTTGCAGAAAAGGCAGAATTATTCAAGAAAGGGTTTTATTCTGCATTCGGAAAGAAGCAGTAAGAGGTGCTCATATCACATGAGTCGATGAAACAGTTTCCAGTCTATTAGCAGTCAGTGAGGGCGTTAAAGAGCAGGTATGGTAGATTCTTAGAGTTACGAACACCAGAGTTATGAACTGACCAATCAACCATACTCATTTGGTAGCAGAAGCAGACAATCAGGCAGCAGCAGAGCCCAAGAACTAGAAAAAGGTAAATACAGGACAGTTCTGTGTTAACTCTAAAGGATAAAAAAAATAAAAGGGGGAAAGTTAAAAAAAAAAGATTTGACAGGGTTAGGAAACAATGGAAAAGCTGGTCTGGGATTAGTTAATAAACACATCTAGGAATATAATTAATGCCAGTCAACAGCAGGGTTTATGGAAAACCAATCTTGTCAAATAAACCCTGTTTCATTCTTTAATGAGAGAACATTTGACTGGTCAAGAAAACTGCACAGATGCAATAGATTTTGTTTTCTCAGAGGTTTTTAATTTAGTAGGAGAAAACATTCAGATAAAAATGAACACTCTACAATGTCAGTGAAGCACACCTATGATGGATTAAAAACTGGCAGATCTCAGACTGCAGCTGCCAATGGGCCGTTGTCACCAAATGGGGCTGTTTCTAGTGGGGTTCTGTGGGATCGATTCTATGCCCGATGCTATTGAGTATTTTGATCAGTGATCTGGAAGCAAATAGACAATCACTGCAGATATAATTTGCGGACGACCCAAAGATTGGCAGAGCAGTTACAATAAGGCAGCCAAGGCAGGCTAGACCGATTGATTTAGAGTGTTTTTATACAGTCAACAGAAAAGTTATCATCTCAGAACAGTCAATGCAGGCCCAACCCCCAGACTATGGGACAGTATCATGGAACACAGGGGCCTGAAAAGGATTTAGGGGTCACTGTGGCCAACCAACATATTATGAGCTCTCAGTGTGATGCTCTGGCGAAAAGAGTGACGTGATCCTTAGATGCATAAACAGAAGACTGGTGATTTGGAACAGAGGGAGGATTTTAACTCTGCACATGGTATTGGAGAAAAACAACTGCATCCAATTCTGGGGTCGACATTTCAAAAACGATGTTAAAAAGTTGGGAGAGACTGCAAAAAAAGAGCCGCAAAAATTATTCTAAGCTGGAGAAAACGCCTGACAGTGAGAGACTTAAAGAGCTACACCTACTTATGTTATCAAAAAGAGGATCAAGGGAGACGTTCATGAGAAGAGCAATGAGGGTTTTAATGGATTCTTTAATCTAGTGGAGAAAGGCAGAGCAAGACCCAGTGGCTGGAACCTGAAGCCAGACAAATTCCAAGGGCAAATGATTAGCACCAAGAGTAATAAAAAGGGAATAAACAGAATAACAGTGAGGATGATTAACCATTGGAACAAACTGCCAAGGGAAGTGGTGTTTTCTCGAGCGCTACATGTCAGATAAAGACTCAGTGCTTTTCTGGAAGATCTGCTTGAGGGCTTGTCCACACTTAAAAGGCTACAGCTACCGTAGGGCTTCAGTGTAGATGCTACTTACAAAGACAGCAGGGGTTCTCTCAGCAGCACAGGTAATCCTGAGAGTTGGTAACTAGATCAGTGGAAGAATTTTCCATTGACTCCATGCTGTCTACCCTGGGGTTAGGTTGCTAAAGTAGCAGTGTGGCTTTCATTAACAGAGGCATAGCATGAGAGTCATAGGAGGTGATAGCATTTTTCTACTCGGAGCTGGTCAGGCCTCTGCTGGAGTTTTGTGCCTAGATTTGGGCAGCTGTGTATAGAAACGATGTAGAAAAACTGGAAAAGATTCAGTGGTGAGAGACAAAGCTGATCCAAGGTATGGAACACAAACCATACAAAAAAAAAAAGGCTGAGGGAACTGGGTGTGTTTAGTTTGGAAAAAGGAGACTAAAGGGAGGACATGATAAAGGTCTTTTACTTAAAAAGGTGCTACTAAAGAGGTGGCATTTACATTTACACTGTCTCATAACACATGCAAAGGGAACGTTCAATTACATTGACAGTCTGAACGTATAACACCAATAAAAGAAAAATATTTACATAATACCTATTTTGCCTGTGGAACTCCTTGCCACAGGCATTATTGGGGCAAAGAGCTTATATGAATGGGATTCACAAATGGATTGGCCAGAAATTTACCACACTGGGCATCTGCTTACAGATGAATTGTGTTTTTTTTTTAAAGTTTCAGGCATTACAATTCGATTACTTCTTGAATGAAGTGAGGAGACAAGATGTCTTGCCCATGCTGACAAATTCTTATAATTGCCGCCATGAGGAGCCCTAGCACCTCCAAGTTTTCCTGCAGACAAAAGACAGGTAACAGCCCCCTGTTAACAGCCAGAGCCCTGAGTTTGTTGAGCAAGTGAGTGCCTCAGAAAGAGATGGATACCTGTGAATTCTGAGATGGAAGTGTCTTCCCTGGGAACCCCCCTCAGGTAGCCGAGTCCCACACCTATCTCATCCAAACATCTGCAGCAACAACCTATGCTGAGAGCCGACATAGGGTCATGCACCATTTATAATACAGCTCTCTGCAATTCCAGAGGGATTCGCTCAACTTCTAGGAGAGAAGCAGCATCTGAATGTAAGCAGGCTGTCTGCACTTCTGTGCTATTTATCCAGCTTCAGGAGTAAACAGTAATTGAGGGACCTTCCCAAAGGGAGTTGAGAACTCTTGGGCTCTGTGCTGAGTCAGAGAGGAATTGGCTTCTCTGTGTGTTTATGTATCCTGAAAAAATTATAGTTAATTAGCAAGAAAACTCAAGATAATGCCTAGATCTCCCATGGTGAACAAACAAGTTAAGGACAATTTAGAAAAGCTGGACATGCACAATCCATCGGTCCAGATCTAATGCATCTAAGAGTGCTGAGGGAGTTGGCTGATGTGGTTGCAGAGCCATTGGCCGTTATCATCCAAAACTCTGAAAGGGGGTGTGACCAGACACAAACAGGGATTTTACATGCACTTCCTCCACCATGGACAGTGTCCAAGTCTCTGCTAGTAAGCTCAGGAAGAGGGTGTGATGTTGCACTCTATATGTTTATGGAAATATGCGTAGGAGTGTAAATATGACATAACTGGAATAGGCTTTATGCTAGGTAGGCAATGTAACATATCTTTGCAAAGGTTATGATCTACTGAATATATACATCCGATCTGTATGCATGTATCATTTTATATCTGAAGCTATGAGTGTGGGCTCTGTGCTTGTATTTAAAGTGTTTGCTATAGGAAACACATAAGAAAGGTTTGGCCAACATGTAATGAAGCTATTATTGAAGTAATTGACAGTACTTAACTCACAATGGACTTTGGGAGATGCCAGTCCACATCTGAGCTTTCCGGGGAATGTTCAGACTAACATGTAAACAATGACATCGACCTCCAAAAAGCTGAATCAATCATGGACCTGTGACTTGCCCAGGTGGCTACAAACTCCATTTTGTTACTCTGACTTTGCACAGAAGAACAATATGGTTTCCGCCCACAAGAGAGAGAATATAAAAGGCCCTGGAATCCCCTCCATTTTGTCTTCAGCTGGCTCAAGAGATGGCCTCTGCACCTCAAAGAGATGCCTGGAAGAAACTGGAACAAAGGACAGTACCTAGGGGGGTGAGAATGATGGCTGGACCCAGGCCATAAACTACAACATTGGTCTGAAAAGGTTTGGACCCAGACTAGGAAGGAATCTAGTCTGTGAAAGAAGCTTATTGGAACATCTCTGAGGGTGAGATTTCATCTGTACTCACTTTCCTAGTGTATTAGGCTTAGACTTGAGTGTTTTGTTTCATTTTGCTTGGTAAATTACTTTGTTCTGTCTGTTATTACTTGAAATCACTAAAATCTTCAGAGGTCGTCCCAGTACGTCAGGTGACAGTCCCAAGGGGGCCTCTCTGACTGAACTCGTCACAAACACGTCTCCTTTTCCTGCAGCATTAACAAGTTCCCTTTCTCCCTCTTCGAATCGGCCCAAAATTTTCTAGAATTTCTTTTCTTCTTAATACACTTACTAACCTCCTTTTTGTGATCCTTAGGCCTGAGAAGCGTATATTTTTCCCAGACGTCTTCAACTTTCCTTTTCAGTTTTCATATTTTCTGATTTGTATTACTTGTCATATGTTTCTCCTTTTCCCTCTTTCTTATATATACTTTTTCCTATCTAATGGCTGTCTTCAGCTGGCCACACAGTTGGGTTTTTAGCAAAAATGATCCACTTTCTTGTCTCTGGAATTATTAAACAAACTCTTCTTAAATAACTACTACTTTTTCCTCCCAATCATTTTGCTGATAATTTGCCTCAACTTTGGGGAATTAGCCATTTTGAAGCACTAGATGTCTATACATATTACCGGTTGGGAACTGCTCTCCAGTTCTTCATGTAAATGTAATCAGTTCATTTGTTTATTTTGTTCTCTTTATTATGAGCCCCATTCTTTGTCTCTTCTCTAAACTAAACAGTCACACGCTTTTCAGTCTGTCTGCATCTGGCACCATCCCCATTCTCATAACCTGTTTCAGAAACCCCCTCTCTGAGTGCTATATCCATTATAGAGACTGGGTGGCCAAACTCAGTGCATATCCAGAGCAGGTTATTCTCCATCCCATTTCTTATTCAACCAAACATTGTCTTTGCTTGGCCATGCTGTGAATGAGCAGGTGTTTCCATGGAGCTGTTATCAATTATGCCCAGCTCTTTCCCTTAAGGTGTGTTCTACTTGGGATGTTTCCCCCGGCACATGTCCTGGCAAAGCTTTCTTTTTTTTTCCAACTGTCAGATTTTGAGCAACTGGGTGAATGGGGAACTCCTTACAGTATGGACTCTCTAGTCTGGGTTTCATTGTATCAAAAAATAATAAGGGATAACCAGTATCTACACTTGTGTTTCCTGCTGGTGCCTTTCAAAGTTTTCCACATCATGATATGTAGGAATTATTAATGCACGAGGTACCATAAAATATGGAATTGGCATTAGTAGTGTCAGTTATTCACTGACACTGACAGTTATTGAGATAAACAAATATCAATAATTAAAATTTCAATTTTCAGTTTACCCCGGGTTAAGCAATCGGCTTCACCCATGGGAACAGCTTCTAGTAGCGCATTCAATGTCTCATATCAACATTGTCTCTCCATTCAGGCATTAATAATGCGACCATCATCCCAGAATCTGTGCACATGCAGGAAGTCAGGGCAACATATGGTGCATTCATGAGACAACTTTCTGCCTCAGGATTAGACAATTCTCCCATATTCCATGTCAGTGTCCAACACAACTAAGTACACCAACCCCTCCACCTTCATCCTGCTGGGAATTCCTGACCTAGAGGTCGCCCATGTCTGGATCTCCATCCCCTTCGGCACCATGTATATCATAGCCGTCCTGGGGAACCTCACCATCCTTTTCATTGTGAAGAGGGAGCCGAGCCTCCATGGGCACGTATGCTATTTCCTCTGCATGCTGGCCGTCACCGACCTGGTCCTGTCCAAATCCATCCTCCCAAAAATGCTGGCAATCTTCTGGTTCAATTCCAGGGAGACCAATTTCAGTGTCTGCCTCACCCAGATGTACTTCATTCCTCCTTCTCAGTGATGGAGTCTGGGATCTTTGTGGCTGTCTTGAACAGATAGTTAAGGGTTAATGCCTCTTTTTCCTGTAAAGGGTTAAGAAGTTCACCTAGCTTAGCTGACACCTGACCAGAGTAACCAATGGGGGAACAAGATGTTTCAAAAGGAAGGAGGGAAGTTTTCCTTTGTTTAGAGTTTCAGGTTCAGCTGGAGTGAAAAAGATCAAGGAACCAGCCTCTTATCAGAGTAGTAAGCTTTAGAAAGGGATAAATAGCTTTATGTTTCTTTTCTTTGTAACTTGTCTTGGTACCATTAAGGGAATTATCAAAATTGGGTATTTGGGTATTTTTTGCGTAACTAAGTTTTTGCCCAGGGGAACATCCTCTGTGTTTGGAATCTGTTGTCTGTGAGAGTAGCTGACATGCTAATCTCTTCCAGAGGGTTTTCTTTTACCTTTCTTTTCTTTAATTAAAAGCTTTTTTCTTAATACCTGATTGATTTTTTCCTTGTTTTTAGTTCCAAGGGGTTTGGATCTGGATCCACCAGGAGTTGGTGGGAGAAAGGAGGGGGAATGGTTAATTACTCCTTGTTTTAAGATCCAAGGGGTTTGGATCTGTGTTCACCAGGAAATTGGTGAAGTCTCTCAAGGCTACCCAGGGAGGAAAAGTAGTACTTGTGAGTGGTGGCAGCGATACCAGATCTAAGCTGGTAATTAAGCTTAGAAGTGTCCATGCAGGTCCCCACATCTGTACCCTTCAGAGTGGGGAAGGAACCTTGACAGTGGCAATGACTTCTGATCACTGCGTGGCCCTCTGTGATCCCACGTGTCTTACAAAGTGGGCATTCACCCAAGAAAGCTTTTGCTCCAATACTTCTGTTAATCTATAAGGTGCCACAGGACTCTTTGTCACTTTTTACAGATCCAGACTAACACGGCTACCCCTCTGATACTCGTGATCCCCTGAGACATTCCTCCACCCTGACAAACCATGTCATAGCCAAGATCAGCACATCTGTGGTGCTGCACAGAGGAATACCCATAATCTCCAAACCCTTCCTGGCAAGGTGGTGGCCATATTGCAGAACCAACATCATTGCTCACTCGCAATGTGAGCACATGGCTGTGGTGAAAGTGGCCCGCGACAACATCTGCACCAGTAGTTACTATGGCCTCTCTGTGCTATTCTTCGTGGCTAGTCTGGATTTGTTTTTTATAGCTGTGTCCTAAATTCAGATCCTCAGGGCCATCTTCAGCCTCCCCACAAAGGACACCGGACTCAAGGCTTTTGGGACATGCAGCTCCCACCTTTGTGTCATTTCAGCCTCTTACATCACATCTCTCTTCTCCTTCATCACGCACCAGTTTGGCGAGAATGTGGCCCTTCTTTTCCATGTTCTCATGGCCAACGTGTATCTCCTGGTGCCCCCCATGCTGAACCCCACCATCTACGGGGTGAGGACCAAACAGATCCAGGACAGGCTGCTCCAGGTCTTTATTCATAAAGGGGCCTAACGTTTTCTCCTGGTGCTCTGGCTCTCAGACCGAGCTCTGTGCAAAGCTCGCCGGTGACTTGGTGTTGAGCCCCCTTTCCTGAATCACATATTGGATAGTCTGAGAGACACTGAACCCTTTCCTGACCTTACTTTTCAGTATGAGCGTGGGAAACTGGGGAATCCAGTCTGTGTAAGAGTGTTTCCAGGGGCTAGGCACTTGAAAAACTCTAAAAGTGGCAAAGATTCCTGTGGCACCTTATAGACCAAAGGTCGGCAACCTTTCAGGAGTGGAGTGCCGAGTCTTCATTTATTCAGCAAAGAATCCTGTGGCACCTTATAGACTAACAGACGTTTTGGAGCATGAGCTTTCATGGGTGAATACCCACTTCATCAGATGCATGTGGTGGAAATGTCCAGGGGCAGGTATATATATGCTAGCAAGCAAGCTAGAGATAACGAGGTCAGTTCAATCAGGGAGGATGAGGCCCTGAAACATATTCTCACCAGTAACTGCACACCGCACCATAATAACTCTAGCTCAGGAACCAATCCATGCAACAAACCTCAATGCCAACTCTGCCCACATATCTACACCAGCGACACCATCACAGGACCTAACCAGATCAGCCACACCATCATTGGTTCATTCACCTGCACATCCACCAATGTAATATACGCCGTCATATGCCAGCAATGCCCCTCTGCTATGTACATTGGCCAAACTGGACAGTCTCTACGGAAAGGATAAATGGACACAAATCAGACATTAGGAATGGCAATATACAAAAACCTGTAGGAGAGCACTTCAACCTCCCTGTCCACACTATAGAAGACCTTAAGGTGGCCATCCTGCAGCAAAAAAACTTCAGGACCAGACTTCAAAGAGAAACTGCTGAGCTTCAGTTCATCTGCAAATTTGACACCATCAGCTCAGGATTGAACAAAGACTGTGAATGGCTTGCCAACTACAGAACCAGTTTCTCCTCTCTTGGTTTTCACACCTCAACTGCTAGAACAGGGCCTCATCCTCCCTGATTGAACTGACTTCGTTATCTCTAGCTTGCTTGCTAGCATATATATATACGTGCCCCGGGAAATTTCCACTACATGCATCTAACGAAGTGGGTATTCACCCATGAAAGCTCATGCTCCAAAACGTCTGTTAGTCTATAAGGTGTCACAGGATTCTTTGCTGCTTTTACAGATCCAGACTAACACGGCTACCCCTCTGATACTTCATTTATTCACTCTCATTTAAGGTTTCACATGCCAGTAATACAATTTAACGTTTTTAGTAGGTCTCGCTCTATAAGTATATAATATATAATTAAACTATTGTTATATGTAAAGTAAATAAAGTTTCTAAAATGTTTAAGAAGCGTCATTTAAAATTAAATTAAAACACAGAGTCCCTTGGACTGGTGACCAGGACCCAGGCATTGTGAGTACCACTTATAATCAGCTCACGCGCCGCCTTTGGCACTCTTGCCATAGGTTGCCTACCCCTGTTATAGACTAACAAACGTATTAGAGTATGAGCTTTTGTGGGTGAATACCCACTTAATCAGATGCAACAAGGATGCAACAGGTGGTATTCACCCACGAAAGCTCATGCTCCAATACGTCTGTTAGTCTATAAGGTGCCACAGGACTCTTTGCTGCTTTTACAGATCCAGACTAACACGGCTGCCCCTCTGATATTTGAAAAACTCTAGCTTTTTTGTCTGACAACTTAGCAATTAGGTGAAGGGGCACTATATCTAATTTATATATAAAAGAAAGAAATATTAGACCCACTCAGTTCCAATACTAAAATGTTCTGATATCTTGTGGCAAGTCACTTAAAGGTTCCTGGGTAGGTTAACATTTAAATGTATATTCCAACGTGTTACTAAGTCTGTGGAAATAGAGAGAGAGGGTGTCAGGACCTAGGGTTTTTCTCTCCGCTCTGGCAGGCAAGTGGGTCTACTATGTTACAGCAGGGAGAAGATACATCTGGGGTCTACATAAGAACCTCAGAATGGCCATGCTGGGTTAGACCTATGGTCCATCTAGCCCAGTATCCTATCTTCTGACACTGGACAAAGCTGCAAGCTTCAGAGGGAATGAACAGAACAGGGCAATCATGAAGTGATTCATGAACTGCCTCCCACTCCCAGCTTCTAGCAAAGAGAAGGGACTTCATCCCTGCCCATCCTGGCTAATAGCCATTGATGGACCAATCCTTCATTAATTTTTCTAGTTCCTGCTGCAACCCTGTTCTTGTTTTTGCCTTCACAACATCTTCTGGCAAATAGTTCCACAGATTGACTGTGAAGAAATACTTCCTTTTGTTTCTTTTAAATCTGCTGCCTATTAATTGAGTGACCCCTAGTTCTTCTGTTATGTGAAGGAGTAAATAACATTTCCATATTCAATTTCTCCACACCATTCATGATTCTATAGACACCTCACACATCCCCCTTTTTCCAAGCTGAAAAATCCCAGCTTTTTTAATCTTGCCTCATACGGACTATGTTCCATACCCATAATCTTTTCTGTTTCACTTCTCTGTACCTATTCCAAATCCAAAGTATATTTTTGTGATGGTGTGACCACATATGCATGCAGTAGTCAATATGTGGGTGTACCAGGGATTTATGAAGCACTAATGTGATTTTTTCTGTCTTATTATCTATTCCATACCTGGTGGGGTCAAGACTTCCAGTACCTGTTCTCACCTCTGCCATTGACTCTATGTACATGTGTAAATATCAAATTAAGGGCAGGTGTGCTGTTTATCTCCCTCTCTGAGAGCTGCCAAAGCCATCCCTGCTTCCCAGATAATGCCAGGGCTTATCCTTCTGCCTTGGTGGAAGAGGAAGAGCAGGGAGATGGGCCTCAGGAGACGTTGGAGATAGGTTTCTGAAAACATCCATACAATGTGAAGCAGCCGTCAAAAAAGTGAACAGAATGTTGGTAATAATTAAGAAAGCAATAGACTAGGGGTCAGCAACCTTTCAGCAGTGATGTTCCGAGTCTTCGTTTATTCACTGTCATTTAAGGTTTCATGTGCCAGTCATACATTTTAATGTTTTTAGAAGGTCTCTTTCTATGTCTATAATATATAATCAAACTATTGTTGTATGTAAAGTAAATAAGGTTTCTAAAATGTTTAAGAAGATTCATTTAAAATTAAATTAAAATTCAGAGTCCCCTGGACTGGTGGCCAGAACCCAGGCAGTGTGAGTGCCACTGAAAATCAGCTCGTGTCTCGCCTTCAGCACTCGTGTCATAGGTTGCCTACCTCTGGGACAGACAATAGGGAAGAAATAATCATATTGACTCTATATAAATCTGTGGTACAACCACATCTTGAGTACCATTTGCAGATGTGGTTGCCCCATCTCAAAAAAGATATATTGGAATTGGAAGTGGTTCAGAAAAGGGAAACAAAAATAATTAGGGGTATGGAACAGCTTCCATATCAGGAGAGATTAATAAAATTTTGACTTTTCAGCTAGTAAAAGCGATGGCTAAGGGGAGATGTGATTGAGGTCTATAAAATCATGACTGGTATAGAGCAAGTAGATAAGGAAATGTTGTTTACTACTTCTCAAAACATAAGAACTATGAGTCATCGAAAAAAATTAATAAGAAGCAGGTTTAAAAGAAATAAAAGAAGATATTTCTTCACACAACACACAGTCATCTGTGGAACTCCTTGCCAGAGGATGTTGTGAAGGCCAAGACCATAACAGGGTTAAAAAAAGAGTTAGTTAAATTCATGGAGAATAGATCCATCAATGGCTATTAGCCAGGGATTGTGTCTCTAGCGTCTGTTTGCCAGTATCTGGGAGTGAGTGATGGATCACTTAATGGCTACTATCAGAAGACTGGATAATGGGCTAGATGGACCTTTGGACAGACCCAGTATGGCCCTTCTTATATTCTTATGGTTAATATATCAGATATAAAACCAATTTTGAGGATCTCAATAACTCAGTCCTGGGTTAGGGGTTGTTATAAAAGTGGATGGGTAGGGTTCTGTGGCCTGCCTTGTGCAGGAGGTCAGACTAGATGATCATATTGGTCCCTTCTGACCTATGAGTCTATGAGTCTATATCCAATTGATTTTTTCAGTTAGCAGGATGGAATAAACTGCTAGCTTCCAAAAGTTTATCTGGAGTCATCCAAACAGCTTGGGGGTCATCAGTCCTCCTGAGGTCTCCTATTTGAGAGCTTCCTTGACAGAAATCCAGACCAGAGAAATGAAGCAGGAAATGAAGACAAGATGGAGATGTCTCTGGGGTCGTTTCATATCCTCTGCCCTGTGCATGGAATTGTACTGTCCCAAACAAAGCCCACAGCCCAGGTCCCTGGTACATCACTGACCCAAGAAAGAGTCCAGGGTCACATGAGCATTTCACATGTCCTTAGGTGCTTTTTTACAGAGGAGGGGTTTCTTCTACATCCCATCATGAGAGCTAAGTTTTCTTCATGGGAAACCAACACAGCTCTCTGGCCTTATCCATTTGAGCAGAGTTACCCAGGAACACAAACACATGTGTAAGATGCCACTACCTCTCCAATAACCCTAACTGCAGACACAAACAAAACAATCGTATTATTAATACTGTGATTATATCCCAACCATGATAATACAATTGTGTGGTACCACAGATATATTTTTTCAAAGAATTAAACTTTAATTTTGTTGGAACAAAATAGAAATAATAAAAAGTAGTCGTGCGTCACACAAAATACAACACAGGACAACACACAGGACAAACCGGACAATCTTACAATGAAAAACAAATCATGCCCAAATTCTATTTATAACTGTACACAACAAGGCAAACAACAACAACAAATAAAAAAGGTTAAACATGTAAACAAGTTATTAACGTATGTAAAACTTTTAATAAAAACTGATAAAATCATATTAACATTTGCCAAATTTCTTGTATAAATTTAGTAAGAAGGAATTTTGCATGACTTTATATACAGCTTTAATTTAAAACTCTGCTCCATGGAAATAAGGAAAGCCCATGTGTCATAAACAGATAGCTAAGGGTTAATGTTCTTTTACCTGTAAAGGGTTAACACAGGGAACCAAACACTTGACCAGAGGACCAATCAGGAAACAAGACTTTTTCAAATCTGGGTGGAGGGAAGTTTTGGGTGAGAGTTCTTTGTTCTTTGTCTTGGTCTGACCCTCTCGGCTCTGAGAGCGATTTTTCTATCTCCAGGCTTTCTAATCTTCTGTTTCCAAGCTGTAAGTACAAGGATAGTAAGACAATTAGGTTTTATATTGTTTTTTTTTTTTGTATTTACATGTGTGTAGTTGCTGGAATGTGTTAAATTGTATTCTTTTTGGATAAGGCTGTTTATTCATTTTTTTTTCCTTTAAGCAATTGACCCTGTATATTGTCACCTTATTACAGAGATCCTTTTATGTCCTTTTTTCATTCTTTTTATATAAAGCTTTCTTTTTAAGACCTGTTCGAGTTTTTCTTTAGTGGGGACTCCAGGGAATTGAGTCTGCAGCTCACCAGGGAATTGGTGGGAGGAAGAAGTCAGGGGGAAAATCTCTTTGTGTTAGATTTACTAAGCCTGACTTTGCATACCCTCTGGGGGAGGGGGGAGAGAGATTAGTTCTCTCTGTACTTGTGTTTCCAGGACTGGAAACAGGGAGGGGAAAATCCCTTTGTTTAGAATCACGAAGCTTGCTTCAGATATCTCTCCAGGAACCCAGGGAGGGAACACCTGGAGGGCAGGAGGGGGAAGGGAAATGGTTTATTCCCCTTTGTTGTGAGACTCAAGGAATCTGAGTCTTGGGGTCCCCCAGGGAAGGTTTTGGGGAGACTACAGTGAGCTAGGCACTGTATAATTCCTAGCTGGTGGCAGCAATTACCAGGTCCAAGCTGGTAATCAAGCTTGGAGGTTTTCATGCTAACACCCACATTTTGGACGCTAAGGTCCAGATCTGGGAAAAAATGTTATGACACCATGTTCTAAATATAGTTAGTGGTTAGGATTAGAAGCAGCTTGTGCATTTCTGTCTCTTGGCAACCATATCTTTCAAGAAAGTTAGGAATAATTCCAGCTGTTGCATTCCTGAAGGGTTAAAATAATTAATTTACTGGATTTGTATAAAGTTTTTACTTTGTTTTCCGTTTGTTTCTTCTTTTGTTCTGTTTTCAATGGCTTTCTCTTTTGAAAGTGTCTGTAAAAATTGTAACTTTTAACTTTTAACACAGGGAGGGAGTCGAAGTGTGGACAGGTGGAGAAAAGGCAGGGGAGTGGGGGAGGTGGTGAAGTGCTGCCTAGTGGTAAAGAGCAACCTGGCAACTGAAAAATTGAAATGAAGAACTTGGAAATTCCTTCCTGCGGGACCCCTCAATCCCTTTCACCCCCGCTGGGAAAGAGCTGAGAAAGGAAAAGAAAGCAGTTCTTGCTACCAGCTAACTAAGAAACGTGCACAAACATCTTAAGACACAGAAATCCAATCACGTTCTTTAAAAAATGTAAATTTTATTGGAAAGAAGAAGAAAGAAAATACATGTGGAACTCAGGCTGTTGCTAGATTTTAAAGAGCAAACTGCAGGAATTTAGCACCAAGAATAGCTTCGTGGGGTCCAGCTTAAGGTTACCAAGCAAACTCCAGGTCAGCCGGATTGACAGGGCAGGCATGGCTAATGAGGGGAACAAGAGGCCCAGGGGTCCCATCCACAGAGTGAGTGGGGCTGCCTGGGCCAGAGCGATGCTGGGAGCGGAGCTGCAGCAACCAGAACCAGAGAGTCCAGAGGAGCAGCCCAGGGAGCTGCAGTGGAGGCAAAGGAGCAGCAGCAATGCTGAGGCAGAGTGGAGCTGAAGCTGGAGCAGTTCAGAGCCAGGTGAACTGAGCAGCTGGGCAGAAAGAGACAGGACCATAGGCAGAGGACCCAGCACAGAAAGATGCCCCAGCTCACCAGATTTAGAGAGGGATTTTAACCCCAATGAGAGGGTCAACACTGGGAAAAAGAGTCCTGCTACCTAGAACCTGAGGGTGTTATGGCCACTACCAGACCATGTCTGACTTGTGGCATCCCTGCAGCACAGCCAGGACTGGGCAGGAGGCCTGGGATGTGTGAGGCAGAAACTGTGAACATTTTCCTGTAACTTTTCCCATTTTGTCCTTTTATTTAAAATTGCTTGCTTTTTAATAAATTCTGTTTGCTTGAACTCTATGCGAGGATCAGTGTCTCAGAGCGGAGAGAGCACCCCAGAGCAGGGACACCCTAGCGCCTGACCTCAGTGACCATGACAAGCTTGGGGATTGAGCCCTCCAGGAATCCTGGGCCAGCTGTGTTGGGGTTACGAGGACTCTGCCACACAGGAGAGTGGAAGGGGAGCCCTGGAGGTCAGGCAGGCCTCTGGGAAAAGGGAGAAGAGCTAGGACTCAGATCCTTTCACTAGCCCATTCCACCAGGGTAGTGTATAAACCAGGAAAATTCCCCACAGGAGAAGGACTGTTCCCCGATACATCACTTAGAAATTCTTCAAAAGACTCGCCTTACTTTTCTCTAATCACATGAAAATTTTACCCTTCAAACGTTTTGCTACTTTGCGGTATGCAAAGCTCTTCAAACTTTTGCAAAACTGTGTGATAAACAGGTAACTGAGGTTATGTCCGCACTACTGGCTGTGTTGCTGAAATGTCTTCCGTGTAGCCGCTCTACATCGATGGGAGAGAGCTCTCCTGCTGCCATAACTAAACCACCCTCCATGAGTGTGTCCCGCTGACATACCGCTGTCCTCACTTGCAATTTTGTCAGTCATGAGGGGGAGGTGTTACACCCTGACTGACAAAAGTGCTAGTGTAGACAAAACCTGAGTTGCATGCAAATAAAGATGTCCACTGTCCCCAAGTCCTGAAATGTATAAGATGCTTGCAATTTTCTGCTGGCCTTTCTCACCAAACCTAGCTGCTTGCATGACTTGCCCTTGGTGAATCCACGTTGACTGTTCCTGATCACCTTCCTCTCCTCCAAGTGTTTCAGAATGGTTTCCTTGAGGACTTGCTCCATGATCTTTCCAGGGACAATACAGTAGGACATGAAAAAATGGGTGCTGATAATAACCCACCTTAACTAATCACTCTCGTTCTAGTGGTATGGCAAACACTCATTGTTTCATGTTCTTTGTGTGTGTGTGTGTGTATATATACTATTATATATCTTCCTACTGTATTTTCCATTCCATGCATCTGATGAAGTAGATTTTAGCCCACAAAACTTGTATGCAAATAAATGTGTTAATCTCTCACGTGCCACAAGGACTCATGTTCTTTGTGCTGATACAGACTAACACGGCTGCTACTCTGAAACCTGACACTTGAGAGTGTCATCAGTACAGTGTCACAGACATCCCACATCACAAACTTTGCAATCAGATAAGGATGAATATGAGTGTACAGGGTGTCCCCACAAGGTACAATGTGTCACACACGTGTTGGCAGGTTTCTGAGTGGAAATGAAAGTGGAGTCCCGGGGTTCACACCTCAAAGGAGCGGGGAGCTCACAAATCCCAGCTAGTTCTGAAAACCTCAGATTCACCTTAAGAGGATGGCGAAGGCTCAGGCTCCCTCTTCCAGATTTTCCTCTGCATCCCACCCAATGAGCAGCCCCTGCCAGAGCTGGAGTCCATTTCCCTCTTGGTGATAAGGAGAGATCATGCTTACGGCAGGGAAGTCAGGATGCCTGGGTGGGGTCTGTCATCTTACCACCCAATCTCTGTAAGATCTTGACTAAATAAAGTCTCCCTGTGCCTCAATGTACCTATTTATTTAATGGGGCTGTGGTCATAATGACTTTCCTTTGCTAGGTATTTTGAACATCCTTCAACGAGAGGTGATGCACAGTATGATCTCTGATCCCTTAGCAACAGCACCATGTGCCTGCAGAACGTGCCTGTGTCTCCCTCAGACTTCTTTCTACAGATGTGTCTGTCTAGTTTCTTCCCATCCTGTCTAGGAATTTACAGGGTATCAGACTCTATGGACTTTTAAGCATTAGCCCTAGTTTTGCTATATATCAACTATAATTTTTAATATACACAAATGCACAGAGCAGCCAATTCCTCACTGACTCAGCACAGAGCCCCAGAGTTCTCATCTCCCTTTGGGAAGGAACCGTAATAACTGTTTACTCCTAAAGCTGGATAAAAAGCACAGAAATCCAACCTGTTTACATGGAGATGCTCTCTTATCCGCTAGAGGCTGAGCAACCCCTCCCTGGGATTGCACAGAGCTATATTATAAATGGCTCTTGGTGTAGGATGCTGCTGCAGATTCTGGGGTGAGAGAAGTGGGGGACACGGCTACCTGAGGAGGATTCCCAGGGAAGATGCTTCCATCTCAGAGTTAACAGGTACCCTTCTCTTGCTGTGGAGTTCAGCTGCTCAACAAACTCAGTACATTGTGGGCATGATGGGACAGAGAATGATTCTGTGGTCCTTTTTCATCTGCACAGACATTAAACATACAAGGGCCCTGGCCACAGGGGATGAGTTTGCTTCAGTATCATGGGTTAAAAAATGTCCCTCTTTTCTGGGCCCTCTCAGGCTGATGGCCTCCAGCCCAAGGTCGCTGGATTTCAGTGTTACAGTGGATCCTTCGGGATATACAATAAAAGGCCAAATTGTGAGGCCGTGACCCGTAGTTTTTCCAGGCCACAATGAAACAAATCTCCCCTTGGAGTAGGAACTGAGTTTAAATCTCAGGAGCCAGCTGGGTGTTAATGCAGAGAGACTGTCATCTCCTCCTCTTGCAATTCAGGGCTCTGGCTGTTAACAGGGGAGCGGGGCCTATTACCTGACTTTTATCTCCATGGAGCTGCTTGGGATCCTCACTCAAACAATTGTTTAAGAAGGATGAATTCAAACTGGAACAGGTACAGAGAAGGGCTGCTAGGATGATCCGAGGAATTCAAAACCTGTCTTATGAAAGGAGACTCAAAAAGCTTGGCTTGTTTAGCCTAACCAAAAGAAGGCTGAGGGGGGATATGATCACTCTTTATAAATATATCAGGGGATAAATATTAGGAGGGAGAGGAATTATTTAAGCTTAGTATCAATGTGGGCACAGTAACAAATGGATATAAACTGGACACTAGGAAGTTTAGACTTGAAATTAGATGAAGGTTTCTAACCATTAGAGTCAAGTATCAGAGGGGTAGCCGTGTTAGTCTGCATCTGTAAAAGCAGCAAAGAATCCTGTGGCATTTTATAGACTAACAGACGTTTTGGAGCATGAGCTTTCGTGGGTGAACACCCACTTCGTTAGATGCATGTAGTGGAAATTTCCAGGGGCAGGTATATATATATGTAAGCAAGCTAGAGATAATGAGGTTAGTTCAATCAGGGAGGATGAGGCCCTGTTCTAGCAATTGAGGTGTGAAAACCAAGGGAGGAGAATCTGTTTTTGTTTCTGAATTCATAGTCTTTGTTTAATCCTGAGCTGATGGTGTCAAATTTGCAGATAACTGAAGCTGAGCAGTTTCTCTCTGAAGTCTGGTCCCGAAGTTTTTTTGTTGCAGGATGGCCACCTTAAGGTCTGCTATAGTGTGGCCAGGGAGGTTGAAGTGTTCTCCTACAGGTTTTTGTATATTGCCATTCCTAATATCTGCTTTGTATCCATTGATTCTTTTCCGTAGAGACTGTCCAGTTTGGCCGATGTACATAGCAGAGTACATGGGCATTGCTGGCATATGATGGCGTATATTACATTGGTGGACGTGCAGGTGAATGAACCGGTGATGGTGTGGCTGATCTGGTTAGGTCCTGTGATGGTGTCGCTGGTGTAGATATGTGGGCAGAGTTGGCATCGAAATTTGTTGCATGGATTGGTTCCTGAGCGCAAATTACTATGGTGCAGTGTGCAGTTACTTGTGAGAATATGTTTCAGGTTGGCAGGTTGTCTGTGGGCGAGGACTGGCCTGCCACCCAAGGCCTGTGAAAGTATGGGATCATTGTCCAGGATGGTTGTAGAACCCTGATGATGTGTTGGAGGGGTTTTAGCTGGGAACTGTATATGATGGCCAGTGGAATCCTGTTGGTTTTCTTTCTTGGGTTTGTCTTGCAGTAGGAGGCTTCTGGGTACACGTCTGGCTCTGTTGATCTGTTTCCTTATTTCCACTACATGCATCTGATGAAGTGGGTATCACCCACAAAAGCTCATGCTCCAAAATGTCTGTTTTCTGTAAGGTGCCACAGGATTCTTTGCTGCTTTAACCATTAGAGGAGTGAAGTTCTGGAACAGCCTTCCAAGGGGAGTAATGGGGGTAAAAGACATAACTGGCTTTAAGACTAATCTTGATAAGATTATGGAGGGGATGGTATGATGGGATAACCTAATTTTGGCATGCATCTGACGAAGTGGGTATTCACCCACAAAAGCTCATGCTCCAAAACATCTGTTAGTCTATAAGGTGCCACAGGACTCTTTGCTGCTTTTACAGATCCAGACTAACACGGCTACCTCTCTGATACTAATTTTGGCAATTCATTTGGCAATTGATATTTGATTATCAGTAGGTAAGTATGTCCAGTGGTCTGTGATGGGATGTTAGATGGGATGGGATCTGAGTTACTACAGAGAATTCTTCCTGGGTGCTGGTTGGTGAGTCTTGCCACATGCTCAGGGTTTAACTGATTGCCATATTTGGGGTCAGGAAGGAATTTTTCTCCAGGGCAGATTGGCAGAGGCCCTGGAGGTGTTTCGCCTTCCTCTGCAGCATGGGCATGGGTCACTTGCTGGAGGATTCTCTGCATCATGAGTCTTCAAACCATGATTCGAGGACTCAATAACTCAGACATAGGCTAATGGTTTGCTACAGGAGTGGATGAGTGAGATTGTGTGGCCTGCATTGTGCAGGAGGTCAGACTAGATGATCATAAAGGTCCCTTCTGACCTTAAAGTCTATGAGTATATAATTGTAAGAATTTTTCAACAATGGCACCTCATCTTTCTCCTAGCTTCATTTGAGAAGTCGGCTCAAATGTTATGCAGAACACACACAAAAAAAACAATTCAGCTGGAAGAAGACACCCAGCATGTGAAATTGAATCCAAATGCTTAAAGTCTGGCAAACTTATAAGCAACTGAAAATGATGTCTCCTAAGTTAAGGGGTCAGACAGCCTTAATTAATGGTGGTGCCACCAGCAACACCATCTATGGCCAAAAGATTTGTGATTCTCCTTCAGCTAAATGCTTTGTTCCAGTAACATCTGTGGTAAGAAGTTCCACAGGCCAATCATATAAACAATTTTTACTTTCAATGTTATCTGTTCAGACTTTCAATGGAATTCAATGTTCCCTTCCTCGCGTGCTATAAGACAGAGTAAATATAAATGCCTGACCCACTTTCTTTATCGATAGTTTCATAGGATATAAGGCCAGAAGGGACTGTTAGATCATCCAGTCTGAATTCCTGTATAACATGGGGCATTAAATTTCACCCAGTTACCCCTGTGTTGAGCCTAATAACTTGTGTTTGACTAAAGCCTAACAGGGGCGGGGTAGCTCAGTGGTTTGAGCATTGGACTGCTAACCCCAGGGTTGTGAATTTAATCCTTGAGGGGGCCACTTAGAGATCAGAGGCAAAAATTAGTACTTGGTTCTGCTAGTGAAGGCAGGGGGCTGGACTCAACAAACTTTTAAGGTCCCTTCCAGTTCTAGGAGATTGGTATATCTCCTATTATTATATACTTGGATTTTATATCATAGAATCCTAGAGCCACAGGGGGAGAAGGAACCACAAAGGTTAGCGAATCTACCCCCCTGCAAGATGCAGGATTTGTTGTGTCTAAGCCATCCAGGACAGATGACTGTCCAGCTTCCTTTAGAAAACCTGCAGTAAAGGAGTCTCCATGTTTCCCAAGGCATCTGTTGCATTTGCTTTCTGTTCTAACAAGAAGTTTATCCTGAGATTTTATCTAAATCTGTTTTGCTGTAGTTTGAACCCATGGCCTCTTCTCCTGCCCTTTGTGACAAGAGTGACCAGCTGTTCTCCATCTTTTTTATGGCAGCCTTTCAAGTATCCAAAGACCACTGCCATATTCTCCTCAATCTCCTCTTTTCCAGGCTAAACATAGTTCCTTCAGCATTGTCATATGAACTCTGGTCATTATCTCTATGTCCTTCTGTACTTTGGCAACTAAAATTAGACTCAGTACTGTTTTGACTTGCATCCTCTACCTCCATAAATTACATTCCTTTTTTTTTTGCAACACAAACTGCAAAAAATGCACACCCTGAGAGATTTAGCTATATCAACCTCACCCCGATATAGCTGGCGTTGGGATCAATGATGAAGTTTTCTATCCACTTAGCTACCACCTCTTGCCGAGGTGGATTACCTACACTGACACGAGAACCCCTGCCATTGCTGTAAGCAGTGTCTACACCGGAGCGCTAAGGCAGAACCACTGCAGCATTTTAAATGTAGACAAGTCCTCAAGCAGATCTTCCAGAAAAACATCCAGTCTGGATCTACAGACATGCAGAGTTGGAGAATTCACCTCTTCCCTCTGCAGTTTGTTCCAAATGTTAAACACCCTCATGGCTAAAAATCTGGCCTTATTTCCAGCTGTTATTTATCTGGATTCATCTTCCAGCCATTAGGCTTTGTTCTCCCTTTCTCCGCTAGATTTTAGAGCCAGTTATATGTGTTTGTGTCTAGATATTTATATCCCCTCAACTGCTGCCTTCACTTTGCCACTGAACAGAGTATTTAGCCAAAGTTGTTCACACTCTTTACTGCAGAATTTCTGCTTCTTAGCTATCTAATAAATTTTCCCAATAAAGAACACCCAGTTCTCACTTTTCTCTCAAATGTTTTCTCCCAATCAGTTTTGCTGATAATTGCTTCAGTTTTGAGGAATAGCCCTTAGAAAAACACAAAGTTTCCATAGAGTTACTGGTTGGGAACTGTTCTATGTTTGTCCATTTGAATGCAATCAGTTCCATCCTTTATTTCCTCTCCCACTATCATAATACCCTTCTTTTGACTCTTTCTAAAATAAACAGTCCCACACTTTTCAGTTGCAGATGGCAGCCTCCCCATTCTCCTTGCCTGTCGCTGAAAATCCCCTTTCTATCGGCTATATCCTTTATAGAGACTGAGTGACCAAAACTGAGTGCATGTCCATACTAGGGTATTCTCCATCCATTCTGAGGCATCTGAACATTGTCTTTGTTTTGGTCACTGCTGAGAATGAGCTGATGTTTCTGTAAGTTGCCCACAGTTACTTCCAGGTCTTCCCTGAGTTCTACCTCTGGTACATGTTTTCTCAAATCTTTTTGTTTTTCCCCAGTATAGATTTTAAGCAACCGAGTGAACGGGGAATTCCCTTAGAATGGACTCTCTAGCCTGGCTTTCTTTCATTAAGGAACAGTGATGGATAACCAGCATCCACTCTCGTGTTTCCTGCTGCTGCCTATTAAGGTTTCTCGCAACACAACATGTAGGATTATTCTTGCATGAAGCACCATAAAATATAGAATTGCCTTATTGGTGTCAATTGTTCATAATTCATTATCTGAAGAGTGAAAATGTCATTTTTCAGTGTGTGAAGAGTGAACAATCTGCTTCACTCATTACCACAGCCTCCAGCAGTACATTAGTGTCTCTGTCATAAACAGATAGCTAAGGTTAATGCTCTCACCTGGAAAGAAGTAACCTGAAACACCCTGACAGAGGACCAATCAGGAAACAAGACTTTTCAAATCTGGGTAGAGGGAAGTTTGTGTCTGAGTCCTTTGTCTTGTATCTGTCCCTCTCGCTATGGGAAGATTCTCCTATTTACGGCTTCTAATCTTCCGTGTTCCAGTGTAAGTACAAAAGATAGGTTTCTTTTTTTTTGTAGTTACAAAGTGGTGTTGCTGGAGTGCTTGAATTGTATTCTTTTTGGATAAGGCTGTTTATTCAATTTCTTTTAGCAATGACCCTGTATTGTCACCTTAATACAAAGAGACATTTTTGTATTTTCTTTTTTTCATAAAGCTTCTTTTTAAGACCGGTTGGAGTTTTTCTTTAGTGGGGAACTCCAGGAAATTGAGTCTGTGCTCACCAGGGAATTGGTGGAGAAGAAGTCAGGGAAATCTGGTGTGTTAGATTTGCTAGCCTGACTTTGCATTCCCTCTGCTTGAGGGGGAAGAGAGATTAGCTCTCGGTACTTCTGTTTCCAAGGCTGAAACG